>NC_092861.1:6402405-6547068 GCF_032062135.1 Pyxicephalus adspersus | reverse complement strand
TGGGAAGAAGGTGGGGTAGTGGAGACAGCAGGGAGCATTATGGGAAGTAGGTGGGCTGTGGTAGGCAGCAGAGGGCATTATGGGAAGAAGGTGGGACGGTCCAGGCAGCAGGAGACATTATGGGAAAGAGGCAGCTAGGATGGAGGGAGCAGGGGGCATTAAGGGAAGAAGGTGGGTCAGTGGAGCCGGTGGGGGGCATTATGGTAAGAAGGATGGCCGGCAGAGGCAGCATGGGGCATTATGGGACGAAGGATGGTGTATCTTTAAGGATCCAGTGGTAACATCTCGGCACCAACTGATCATTTAGTTACAGATTAGTTACAGATGGGCTGGCAATTGGTTGGAACAAATCTCATATTTCTCTTCTCATCCTGTCCTGGTGACCCCAGAGGAAGAGAAGCCCAATCTCCTCAGCGGGGACACAAACAGCTGAGGACCCCACCCCCCCTGCTCTATCCAAATCTTAGTAGAATTTTGGCCGGAGTTCAGAGCTCCTCAGCAGTCTTTTCACATTCACACCATGGGAAATACACACAAACACAAAGCTGGGCCGGCTGGGCCGTATTTGGGGGAAAAGATTCACCAATCACCTTTGTTATAATCTGTGTGTTCATCCCAAATCCTTCCCTGCCACCCCTTTTTATTCTCCTCGACAGCTCCAAGGGGATTGCTGTCTAAACAAATGCGGAGGCCCTGCGATTGTCATTCACAGCCAGAAATACCGCCAGTCCTAATTGTTGTCACCCTGTACTCCAGAGGAATCATGTGACCCCACTGCCATGAAAAGAGAACACATCATTGGGACCAATCAGTGACTCCCCATATAGTGAGACCGTGATCTATTTTCTGGTCTTATTTATATATTTTTATTTGTGTTGTAGTTTCTTACCTGAAGATCCTGCCATTAACATAATTTCCTGTTAGGCTGACAACACTAAGACGCTGCCTCATGGTTTGCAGAAGTGTTGTCACCCTTCAGGCTGCTTCTGGTTGGCCATTCAGCCGCATATCCAACTTTTTTTTTTGTTATTTCCTCTTCTATGTTCTTTAATCTTTATTCATATGATTTATTGTTCTTTGAGTATTTTTTTTTTCTTCTAGGTGAATTTTACTTATTCACACAACTTCAATGATGAAGTCCATCGAGGGGCAAAACTATCACTATTCTGTTCAATATTCACCCTACTTCAAAGAATGCTCCTCAACTGAACCCGGATGCATTAATTGGACAGAGCAGCCAATACTCTAACAGCTGATTCCTTCAGTTTGACATTTGAGAATGTTACATTCACCCATGGAAAACATACACAAAAAATGTTATTCCGCACCTTTTTAGTGAATGTTGCAACATTCACCCAACAATTTGGTATAAATACACCCCTAAAGTCAGTCCACTCCCCCCCACTTTATTGCACATGTGACTCCTATGGGCGTTCTGTGTACTGTCCAGGGTGCTGAATATGATGGCCATGTAGTAAAGTCTCATAAGATACAGTGGATGGCCCCATATGGGTGAATATTTCATAGCTGGTGAATCTTTCTTGGCGGACGGACTCCCTAACCGGGAAATTTTTGGGCCCCATAGTGGGTAACAATCCGGAGACCCTCCCCCACACGAATAAATGTTTCAGCATTGCAAAAGTCCAGCTCTTTTTATCAGGGACCATTACTGAATTCCCCATTCCATCCTCCCCTCCATGGCTGACCTGGTCCCCAAGTCTCACCCTGGGGTCCATTTGCCCCGGGGTCACCAAGCTACATTTTCAGAATGGTATTTTTCCGATTAAGACCCCCATCATTCATCTTATTCCGCACACGTGGGCTGAGTTTTGCATTTTATGAGTTAACAGAAATAATTTCAGATCATTTGAGGTATTGCAGTGAATCATCAGAGCCGAAGCGCCAGCGAACGCGAACGCTGTGAATGTGACACAGAGCAGCTGGTGATCCAGATGGCCGGTTACATGGATGGCATTGGGGCACAGAGATGAGCATGTGATTGGCCAGTGCCTGAGTCATGGCAGGACGGGGCGGGGGGGTAATGGGGACATTATTGCAATTTTGGAAGACAGAGGAAATAATTTTATCATTTACTGTGTGTCAAAAAAGCTGCAGAGGGAAAGTTGTAAATTTTTCACTTCATAGTGATCAGCAAAAATATAAAAAAATGCCCACCAGATTGAGGGGGGTAAAATGAAAGGGCACTAAATGGCTCCTGAGAGTTATGTGGGCTACTACTTTCCTTGGCCAGTCCAACAAACGGCTCTTATGGAGGTCTATAGCACCAGCTTCAGGACAAGCCCCATAGATGTCCATAGGATAGCCCCATAGATGTCTATAGGGTCACCCTCAGGACACAGCCCCATAGATGTCTATAGGGTCACCCTCAGGACACAGCCCCATAGATGTCTATAGGACCACCCTCAGGACACAGCCCCACAGAGGTCTATAGAACCACCCTCAAGACACAGCCCCCTAGATGTCTATAGGACCACCCTTAGGACACAGCCCCATAGAGTTCTATAAGATCAGCCTCAGAAAAAAAAACAGCCCCATAGATGTCTATAGGACCAACCTCAGGACACAGCCCTATAGATGTCTATATGACCAGCCTCAGGAAACAGCCCCATAGATGTCTTTAGGACCAGGCTCAGGAAACAACCCCATAGTAGTCTATAGGATCACCCTCAGGACACAGCCCCATAGATGTCTATAGGGTCACCCTCAGGACACAGCCCCATAGAGGTCTATAGAACCAGGCTCGGGACACAGCCCCATAGATGTCTATGGGACAATCCCAGAACACAGCCCCATAGATGTCTTTAGGATCACCCTCGGACAATCCCAGAACACAGCCCCATAGATGTCTTTAGGATCACCCTCAGGACACAGCGCCACAGAGGTCTATAGAACCAGGCTCGGGACACAGCCTCATAGATGTCTATGGGACCAGCCCCAGGACACCTAAAAGTCAATGGCCAACAGCAGAACCATGGCTCACAATAACACCGCTGTTGGGAGTTATATCTCACGCTTGCGTCCCACTCGTCTGTTTTGCACGTGATACGATATGTAGCAAGGAATCCTGGCAGCCCACACACAGCTTGGATGGGTACCATTTAATGAGGCATCCGGAGACGTGTGTAGGTGGAGTGGAGCCTGGTATACAGCTGGCAGAAATTGTCATTTGCTCCAATAAAGGGATAATCTGCGCCAGGAAACCGCGTTCTTTTTCCCCATCTACAGCGGTATAGGAGGGAGGAAGGGGGAGGATGATGTTTTGTAGTCGATTGTTTTGAAGAAGAACTGTTTGCTTTTAAATATAGCTAAACTTAAAAGAAATCTTAAAGAAAGTCGAAACCTTTCCCAAATTTTGGTAAATTCACGAGTGGGGCTCCATGTAAATATTTTCATTCAACTGTTTTGTGAGTGAGAAGAACATGGAGGAGAATGTGGCAGCCATTGGTGACCTTCTAGAGATGCTGGTCCACTAGGAAGCCCTTCTGTCTTTGGTTCTTTGTGGGTTCTGGAAGCAGAAGATCAGCCTGACCAGTATCAGCCAGAAAATAAAGTAATTTTGACAATAGACATTGGGGCAGCCATGTTTGATGGGGGTAAAAAGTCTTTCACTTGACAAAATTAGAACCATCCTCCTATTATGTGTTATTTCCCCCACCACCTAGATTGTAAGCTCTTCAGAACAGGGTCCTCTCTTCATCCTGTGTCACTGTGTCTGTATCTGTCTATCATTTGCAACCCTTATTTAATGTACAGCGCTGCTGTTGGCGCTATATAAATCCTGTTTATCAAAAATAATGAATAACAATATTATTAATAACATTTGTTCCACCTATTCTAAACCAAGCCATTCCTAAAGAAATACCCTTCCTAGGACTCTTGAAACTAACATGAGTCCACTGCCATGTGACACTTAAAGTTGTCTGATCTAGGAGTAAAGACCCATGATCCTCCACTGCAGTCCAGACCTACCCCAGACTAGTTTTGTCACTGTCCCTAAAAAGTCTTGTCACCACCCTTGACTTGTCTTATCACTGTCCCAACTAATAATATCACTGCCCCAACTTGTACTGTTACCACCCCTGATTAATCTTGTTACTGCCCCTGAATAGTCTTGTTACTCCCTATTCTAGTCTTGTTATTGCCCCTGAATTATCTTTTCACTATCCTTGACTAGTCTTGTAACCGCCTTTGACTTGTCTTATCACTGTCCCATCTATTATTATCACTTCCCCAACTGATACTGTTACCACCCCAATTATGCTTGTCACTGCCCCTGAATAGTCTTGTCACTACCCCGACAAGTCTCGCCAATTCCTGTACTAGTCTTGTTACTGCCCCTGAATGATCTTCTCACTACCCTTGACTTGTCTTGTCACTGCCCTGACTAATATTCTCACTTTCCAAACTTTTATTTTCATTGCCCCAACTAGTATTATCACCACCCCTGACTAATCTTAGCATTGCCCCTGAATAGTCTTGTCGCCAGCCCTGAATAGACTTGTCACTACCCCTGACTAGTTTTGGCGCCACCCCTGATCAATCTTGTCACCTCCCCTGAAGAGTCTTGCCACTGCCCGTGAATTCTCTTGTCACCACCCCTGACTACTCTTTTCACTGCCAGTCCTTGTGATGTCAGCTCTGGCATCTTTAGAACCCTTTGACACACCAACAGTAGGAGCCCCCCGGTACTTTACATTGTCTCAGCATTGTTTATATAAGCCAAGTGTTTTTACAGCAGAGACATCATCCGATCAATACATTATCAATATTGACAGGATCTGATGAATGTGATTTCACCTCTTCACCCAGCTTTTACCCTATTGATCCATAGGTAGGCAGGTCATCACTGCTGGTTACCCTACAGAGAAATCAATAATAATTAATTAACCTGCAAGGCCATAAATTTTGTGTGATAAAGCTCTACAATGAATCTACTACGTGCCCCACCCCCTGAACTTCTAATCTCCCGTTCAAGGCAATGCCTTCATTTATGCCTAATATCACGTTTGCTTACGTGGCAATTCTAAAGGTTCCAAAATTTCATTAAATTTAATCTGAAATGTATTTTTTTAAGCTTTGGCTGCATTAGACAGTCCTGGGCCCCCTGTGAACACTGGGGGCCCATTGCAGCTGCATAGTCTGCTATGGCTATAGTTACACACGTGATAGCCTAAGATCACCATGAGTTCAGCAATACCAGGTTAAGGTGGTCAGAGGAGGAAAATTAAAATTACTTTGGTCAAGTCTATTGAAAATATTATTAAACCCGTTTTTTGTACAGTGTGCATCCACAGTTAAAAAGCAAACTGGGATTTGTTTTTTAAAGATATGATCATCCTCTGGTTATGGTGTCATTTTAGCTAAGGGTAAAGGGGGGATAATTACCCCTTCATTCAGGTCTTTATTTATAACAGCATCCTTCAGAGTGCTCCACCTGCTGGCTGGAACAGGTAGCTCTAGGGGGCAATTGGAATGAAAGGGTTTCATCTTGATGTAAAGTCACATCGTGATGTATGCCATAAACCAATCACTGTGTTTTAAAGTGAACCTGTGATGTGCCCATGTAGGACGAAGGCAGGGTCAGTTTTAGGGTAAAACAAACTGAGCAATTTCCTAGGCCATCGGCTTCTCCAGTTGCCTGAGAGGAGGTGAAAAGGTGTTGGAATGCTGCACATTTTTACTCCCTCCCCCCTTAATGTTTGCCCAGGACCCTAGGCAAGTTCTCATTGAGGCCCAGAGCCAAACTAATAGCCCACACAGGGCAATGGATTTCCATTGTGACTAGACCTTCCTCAACCTATTTATACTTAGGAAACACTTCAAATATTTTTCAGGTCAGGGAACGACTACTAAAATTATTTTTGAGGGGCCAATGAGGAAAAAAACCTCATAAATTCGTGGCAAGTGGAAAGAATGCCTCCCTTCAAAGGCGGGTAGATGACCATCTTTATAGACAACTAAGACTTCTTGCCAATGGCTCCACCAACAACACTGGGACCAACACAATTTGATTTCAACAAATGGTGTTTGCCCTAGAATAATGCAGACCTTATTAAATGGGCCGGCAATCAGCCACGGTTTGAGGAACCCCTAACAATCTCTAGCAAACCTTGGGGTTCTACGAAACCCCAAATAAGAAGACTAAACCTTTGCAGTCATATGGAGGGAACCCCATGATCCTTCATACCCCAAAGTAGAGGTTAGTGAAAAGAAACCATAAAAATATAGATGGGAGTTATGTGGGAATAAAACCTGTTTCATTCCTGTGAATGGTTTCCATTTTACTCAGGCAAGATCTTCGCTTGGTCAGGATAATTGGCTTCCTCATACAACCTGACAGCAATGGCAGAATGACACAATCAAGATGGCCTGACCCAGACCAAGCGCTAATAATACGAATATTAGACTGTATCCTGAGCTGTGACCTACTTAACACATCAACCTGGTAATTACATCTTCTTAGGATATTCTGGGGTCTGACACGTTCCTGACAACCGGGAGTTAACGTGAATTGTTGTCACTAATTATATCCCCCTTCCCACATATAGACTTTGCGCTATATTCATAGAGCTGTCAGCCCCGTGGTACATAGTACAGTGTCAGCCCATTGCAAATGTCTGAAAATAGAGCGCACTGTAATCCTGCCAGAGATACCAGTCTATAAGGCAAATCTGCACCACAAACGAAAAGCAACATGGACCACCATGAAGCCTGGTTGTGGTAGGTGGGACAAGTGTGTAAAAATTATTTTTTTCCCATTCTTCTGTCCAACAATCAGCTGATTAGAGGTCACATTTTGAGAAATTCAATTGGATAAATTGGTAAAGTCTTCTAGTATCCATACCAGCTAGACAAGAAATGGTGGCAATATATCATTGCTATCCCAATAGGGCACACATGACTACAAAACTTGTCAGGGTCTCTATCCTTTCCCTTCCTGGTCTAAAATTGGCTAGAACTTTCCCCAATGGAGGCAACTTCAGTATGTAGATATAAACTTGGGCTTCCAAGGTGGCTCTCCATCTCTTCTCTTACTACTTGTTCCAGATTCTAAAGTTTCATTATAGGGCACACAAAGCTACAAAAACTTTGCCGGGTCCCTATACTTTACCTTCCTGGTCTAAAGTTGGCTAAATTTGCCATTAAAATGACCCAATGGAGGCACCCAGAGGCCTCAACTCAAGCAACTTTAGTATGCAGATATCAACTTGAGCTTCCAAGGTGGATCTCCTGTACCAGACTATTCAAGTTTCACCTTGGAGCCCATGTGGGTACGAAAACTTCTAGGACTTCTAGGTCTAAAATTAGCTTGCATTTGCCTTTAAAGTGACCCAATGGAGGCAACCAGAGGCCGCAACCCAATTGAGCAATTCAATTGGATAAATTGGTAAAGTCTTCCAGTATCCACTTAGTCAAGAATCTGTGGCAATATATCATTGCTATTTCATAAGGACGCACATGTTCACAAAAACTTGCCATCTTTTCACTTCTTGGCTAAAATTGGTTGGAATTTGTCCCAATGGAGGCATCCAGAGACCTCCAATCCAAGCAACTCAAGTATGCAAGTATCAACGTAACCTTCCAAGGTGGCTCTCCGACTCTTCTCTTACCACCTGTACCAGACTATTCAAGTTTACCCATAGGGTCCACATGGCTGCAAAAACTTGCCAGAGTGTCTATACTTTCCATTCCTGGTCTAAAATTAGTCGGAAATATCCATTAAAGTGACCCAATGGAAGCACCCAGAGACCTCCAACCCGAGCAACCTAGGTATGCAGATATCAACTTGAGCTTCCAAGGTGAATCTCCAGCTCTTCTCTTACCACCTGTATCAGACCATTCAAGTTTCACCATCCTTTACAATATGAATTTCTTATAAAAACAAATGTGTCACCATATCAAATATTACATATTATAAAAATAAATGTTCACTTTTCGATGTTGATGTTTTGTTCGCTCTATTTTCAACCCTTTGACGTATCTTGCAGGGGAAGTGAGTCATTGATATGATGACGCAGTATAAGTGCTGGTACATTTATGTGAGACATATATTTTTTTCATATGCTTTGACCCTGGGAGGGACGTTTAAAGGTATAAAAAAATTAGTAAATAAAGGAAAATAACGTTCTGCGTTTTAGATGATGAAAGATGAAGCAGAACTCCACCATTCCTTCTAAGACGTTAGTTCACCGTACCCTCTGAACATCCCAGTTTCTACCTTTGTCGAGCACTGCTGGTTCTGTTTAAGTTGTTCATTTTCTGTGAGCCCAGTCTGTATTTCACACAGCCCCTGGGGCTAGATTAGTATGCTGCCCGTACTCCTGGAGTCAAATGTGCTTACTTGAGCTTCATTTATTCCAGAAGGAAGAACCACCTTGGCCATGCATAGTAGAAGATGGCAACCCATGCTGAACTGGCTCATAGACTTTAGGATGGGGGGAATGGGTGCAAGTAAGAATCACATAGGGCAGTGGAGTTCCTGGGGGCTATGTAAGCTTAAGATATGGTAATTTGGAGATTATAACGGGATCTGTTTTACTTGGAGAATCAGAATGCAATCGGGATGGGAGAATAGGGATGGTGGAAGAGTGAAACAAAGGCAAGTATCATCGGTTAGGTGGGGATGAAGGGCTAATAAATGTACCTAGTATTTTTTTTTGAATGATTACAATACAGCCCCACATTAAATAAACTTGACCCCTCCTTATAACTCCATGTAGTAGGTCTATCGTAAATCATAGAAGTCTGCTACTCGCGTCATGTGGTTGTCCATTAATCTTCCTCTATAGAGGCCCTGCCAGTGTATATTGATTCATGCGGTCTCTTTACCGTAGTGGATATATTGTATCTGATTGACGCACATTGACCTGTTATTTTTGGCTCTGTCAGTCTGCAAGCATTGGAGTCATATAATGTTGTAAATTATTACAGGCCAGTGATGCTTTGATAAATGAATTCCAGGTAATTCAGCTTCAGAGGGAAGGACGATATATCTACATTAAACAAGGGAAGATGGCAGAGAGGGCACAAATATGGTTTATGGCTATTAACTACAGGTATTTTTGTTCGTTATGAATTGGAGTGAAGCTGGACTTGGTTTGCCAGGTCATCTGCTTAGTTATCAGCATACAAATACCCTTTGTAATAGCAACTGGAGGAACCCAGGTTGAGAGACATTGGTGTAGAGCATTACTTTACAGATGGACAAATAAAACACTCCATTACCCAGAACCCCTTTCTGCTGTTGAGCAATGAGCACAGAGTTTGTGACACCAATGATCTGTAAGGGAGCCATTCTTCTCACTGGCCAGTAATCTAAGGGGTATTCTTTCTGCTGTCTATCAAGCTGATGTACTGTGAGCTGTGGATATAGTAATTATAGAAAGGGTTCCCTGAGGACCTGAAAGTTATTTCAAAAGTTTCTCATGTTGAGAGAGACTGCTGTACATGCTAGATGTCAATGTGGACCTTCCTATAGATCAATCAGCAACACATCTTCTCCAGGTCATATTCGTGCCTCATTTTTACCACAAATAAAAACTTTTCCTCCCCAAGACCACCTGTGCTGAACCCATAAAGAATTGGCAAAAAGTACCAACATCCAACTCCCAGTTCAAAGCCAACTGGTCCACCATCGGGCCCCCATCTGTATGTATTAGGTAGCAAAGTGGAACTTTGGTAAAACCGAGGGTATTTTCCTCTTCTTCCAGCACCAACACGGGACATTTTTCTAGTTAGTTTTTTGGTACTGTAATGTGCTACAATGCACGGGAACATACTATGAAAATTGCAGCCTGTCCTACATTTTTCGACCCAAGAACATCATTTCAATTTGATATAATCTGAAGCCATAGGACATAATAAAAATTGCCTTCTCTATGCATAAGGACTGCATTGGCCAATGATTCCTAATAAAGCCCAACACGTATGGTGTAAAGCTACCCCTAGTGTCTTTGTTAATGGGCACTCTGGGCTGAAGTGGTAAAAGTGAACTTATTCTAAACTGAAAGCAGCAACAACACTAAAATGCAGGCAATGTGTTGAACCTGAAGGTATATGAACATCGGTATCACAAGGTACTGAAATTTTAGAGAGATTTCTTCACGAGTCACATAATTAAGGGTTCAGGTTGCCAGGGCTGCTAGAGATGGTCCATTTAAAAACCTAAGATTGAGATATACACCTAAAAGGGCAGAACTCAACATTGACATGTGATGACCTTCTCATGCACTTGCATATATTACAAGGTCATGAAATTTTTAGTGAGAGCTGAATTTCTGCACAGGTCACATAATCCATGTGACCTGTGCCAGTGCTGTCAGAGGTGGTCCTCCTTGGATTCTAGGTCAAGGCTATACACCTATAAAATCCAAAACTTAGCATTGCCTTGCGGTGCCTATCCTTGGCACTTGAAGGTATGACATGGTCCTTGAATTTTAATGAAGGCTGGATTTTTGCACCAATCACATAGTCCATGACCTAAGTTGTCAAGGCTGCCAAAACTCAGCAGTGACTTAATGTGCCTATCTCCGGCACTTGAAGGTATTACAAGGTCCTGGAAGGGCTGGATCTTTGCACCAGTCACATAGTTCATGACCTAGGTTGGAATGGCTGCCAGAGTTGGTCCACTTCAGATCCTAGACTGTACATGGGTTCTACTAACATAAAGACTATTTCTCCTTCCAAAGCTAAACCACGCCACTTATTACTCAAACCAATTCTAGTCTGTGCAGAGTAGTAAAAGTTGAATTTTAGGGATGAAGCATGGAACTGAAGAAGGTAGGGATTTATCTTGATTGCGTAGAAATGAAGGTTACAGCCTGGGTCCAAGATACAAGCAGGGAAAGACTAAGAACCTTCAGCCTGGAGAAATCACAACCTGCTGTCCTATGGTGGATGCAGATCCTTGTGTGCACAGTGGAAGGAAGGAAGTACAAGGTGGAAGGCTAATGTTCCTTAAAGTGGAACTAAACTAAAAATAAAAAAATTACACTTACCTTTAATCCCGCAGATCCCCTGATGGCACTGGACCTTCCCAGGATCTGGTTGTCCTGGAATTCCTTTTCGTCCCACCGTCATCTTCTTGTCTTCTTTCTACGTCACCCGATCACGCAATGCACAGGTTCAGGATCAGGTGACATGAAGAGAAAAAAGAAAGAAAAAAAAAATGCCCCTTCTGCACATGCCGGAGATCAAGGCATGTGCAAAAGGAGCAGCCAGAGCCTCCCGGAATGCGTGACGTACTGTAGGTATCCCAGGAGGCTCTGCACTCCCATTAAGTTTTGATCTCCGTGGCAATCAAGACTTACAGGGGTGATGCTGCACCCTTTTTTTGCACTTAAAAAAAAAACACCAACAAAGTTTTCATTTTATTCAGTAAAGTTTACTTTATGTAAAGTAAAAATGTTGAGTTTCAGTACGCTTTAAGAACACCATAAGCCCATGTTTGTGGGGCCCTTTTGGACTTGTTGGTTGAATGTTAAAGTTTCTCCTCTCTGAGTTCATACGAAACCTTTAATCATATTAATGCTGACTCCAAAATCTTTTTGAACAAAAAACGTGCAAGAAAAGAACTTTCCCTATACTTTGCATAACTTTTACTTGAACTTTGTATTTTAGCCTTTTATCTAAGCAAGCCGCTGTATACATCTCACTTAGGGATCAGTAAATAAAATCCCCCCCTCAACAACCTTCAAGGAAAAACGAGACTCCACTGCCTGATGGGGCCAGGCGGAGTGCAGCAGGCAGTGAATGTTACCATGGAGAGGCTCTACAATGGGCCTCAGGCCTTTCGAAAATAGAAAATCAATAGGAATCAAATCCATTTAGACTAAAACTAAAAGCCAGAGTGCTAATCCGCCAGATATCAAATCAAGTCTCGTCACACCGCCCAGAAATTAGGACTAAATTTCTCTGCACTCATCTGCATTCAGCACTTTGCCAGCTCCGGGACTGTGAAAATGTCTTTATTGATCATTTTATGGATATAATGTACCAAAAACTGTGTTTTCTTCGCAAGGCAAAATTCCTCAAGAAATCAAAACTATCAGAAAAAAAAATGGTTTAGGATTTCACCCATTTCCCGTCATTAGGTCAATTTTAACCCCTACAGTGACATAAATGGACAAAATGCCCATAAGGGCTTGTTTTAAAGAGTACCTGTCATGATGGGGCTTCTAAGAATATCAATATTCAGTTGTCAAATTTTTTTTTCAGTATCAATATCAATTATTTTTTGCGCATGTATTGCAAAGTCTCTGCAGATCCCATCAGGATCATCGACCACCTGTTGGGGGGCTACCAATGCCAAGTCACTGCCATGCCAAGTCAGCTCGCCATGTGTGCTTCTTCCATTGGCCATAGGATTTCCTATCAGTTCCATGAGATAAGCAGCCCACCAGCCAACTGAAGGAGCTCACATTAGTTTATTATGAGGATGTATACATTGACCCTACAGGAGGAGCCATTCAATGGGCCATCATTTATGAACGTTAAGGACAAGGAGCTTTCATCTATATCCTGCCGCCTGCTGTGTCTTTAATGAGAGAGAAGGTCTCGTTCGGAGGCTGCTTTTTACAGACATCAGTCTGAGCCTTAATGAGTACAGGAAGTTATCTGTTCTGCCAGATCTGATGGGAACATCACAAGTATCCTCGTGTTCTCTATATCACTGATGAGATGATCTGATCTCTCTGGCCTGACAGCTCGTCTTCCTAATACAGATGGCAGAAAAGAAAGTTCTCCATTAATGTGACCGCTCAGATTCCTTGTTTTTTTTTTTCATAGTGAACAAAAGATCCTGATTGAGCATTTTGAGAAAGTTCTGATTGGAAAACTTCTTTGCATATTTTTTTTAAAATAGGTCAAATTATTTACTAGAAATAATCAAGAAAGCAATGTCAGAACATTATTAAAAGTGCAGTTTTACATTTACAATTGAAAGGAAACAAGATTATATTGAATGTATGGCAGTGCCCAGACTTGCCCCTTACTTGACTTTTGGGTTTTGACCTGGCTGTCCATGGTAAACTCCATTGCAGGCATCTTGTATGCCATTTTATGAGACTCCAATTGTGGTCACCATAATTGGTTTCCCCCCTACACTTACTCATCTGAAACAAGGTTCTTCTATAATTCCCAACTCCGGTGATGTGTACCTCTAAGATTAGGGTCCTGCTTCCTCAACTTTGGGAGTGATAGGTACATTCTTCTTCACAATGGGTACAACTGGATGCAGGATTAGTAGGATCTCATCATAATGGGTACAGCAGGTGTAAAGACATAAGAACTTGGCACGGGGGCCATGGTGAGGGACCCTCATAATGAGCACATCAGGTGTACAAACTCATGGAACTCAGCAAAGGGATTGTGGGGCACCCTCATAATGGGCACAAAAGGTGTACAGACCTGGGAATTTAGCCAAGGTATGGTGAGGGACCCTCATATTAGGCATAGCAGGTGTACGGACCCAGGAACTCAGCAAAGGGATGGTGGGGGACTCTCATAATGAGCACAACAGGTATACAGACCTGGGAACTCAGCAAAGGGATGGTGGGGGACTCTCATAATGAGCACAACAGACAGACCTGGGAACTCAGCAAAGGGATGGTGGGGGACTCTCATAATGAGCACAACAGTTGTACAGACCTGGGAACTCAGCAAAGGGATGGTGGGGCACCCTCATAATGGGCACATAAGGTGTACAGACCTGGGAACGTAGCAAAGGGATGGTGAGGGACCCTCATATTAGGCATACCAGGCGTAAAGGCCCAGGAACTCAGCAAACTTATGGTGGGAGACTCTCATAATGAGTACAACAGGTATACAGACCAACAAACAGAGGTCTCACGAATGAACTTTTGAGAGGTTGAACGAGCTGGCAAGGGTTTTCTAGAATCTCAAAATCACTGTCATATCCATTCTACATGGATTGACCCTTTTAGCTAGTAAATTATGTTTAGTCAAAAAAAAATTTTAAAAATCCTCCATGCATTGCCTCTTAATGGCCACCTTGGGCGTCTGGTTTGTGAACCGAAATGGAATAAATCACCTAGTAAATCAACAGAACAAAATGCTTTATACCATTATGACGAGGCCGAGTTTTAAAGTACATACATCATCCCATCTACCCATCTTGTGGATGGAATTATCCCAATATTGGAAACAACCTTAGGTAAGGGATAGAAATCAGGGGTGTTGAAAAGTCTTGGCACCCAAGGCATATGCCCCAGAGTGGTAGATGACAATATGGTATTAGGGGTCAATCAGAGTCAGAATAATTTTGCTTCTGTGGAAAATATAGTCAATAAGATCATCACATTGCAGCATGAGCCTATCATACAACTGTCTGCCAATCTGTGAATCAACGCATTTCACTCTGTAGCCCTCATTTCCTAAAAAGATTGGCACTTTGTCCATTAAGGGTTTGCGAGTGCAAACTAACGACCCCCCCCCCCCCCCGCCATTGTTCCTTTTTCTAACAAAGTGTCTGCAAAATGCCTAACAATTCTCTATGGGGGTAGAATGTGACCCCTCAGTAGTTGAAGCCATCAGCCAACCACCAGTCTCCAACAATGTCATATAGGAAGGAGGCCAACATCATCGACCCTATGTAAGCTCTAAAATCCTTTGACATGGAGTTTATCGCATGAGAAGTAGAACTTAGTTTGGTTCTGAACCCCCATCTGCAAGGGGAAAGTGAGGGGGTTATGCCCAGGATGTCCACAAAATACTTGCACACCGCCATCTTCTCGGCCATTTCGGACCCGGCATCTTTCCTCTTAGGTGACCACTGATGATGTAACTCATATGCAATGTTCTGGCACCCAACTCCATTCTTGGTATTTTTTAGATCCTGATAATGGGTTGGGACGGTACAATGTGTCGTACAGTGTACACAAAATTAAAGAAATGACTAGGAAAAAAAGGCAAAAGTTTTATTGACTTACAAGATCTCTCCACCAACTAGAATTTTAAAAACTTTTTGAAGTTAATTTTTGGGTAATCATCATTGTTCAAAAATATCATTACCCTTTGACTACACTAACCTACTGTTCCTTTGCCTATACTACATATACAAGGGACTGACTGATCTTTTTTTTGTTGCAGGGGAATACGTGGAGGGGGTCAGTGACCAGGACGTCATCCTGATCCATTCCTGCCGACAGTGGACAACGGTGACGGCTCACAGTTTGGAGGAGGGGCATTACGTCATTGGGCCGAAGATAGACATCCCGCTCCAGTATCCAGGTATAGCAGGATACATAAAATATAGGCATAAATTAGGAAGTAACATATTGTTCTGTTCCTGTATGACTCCATGTCAGAACCCTGCAGTCCTCGAAATACCTTTTTGTACTACATGGGGCAAAAAGCCCCAAAACCTAGGCCAGATAAGAAGAGGACTAGATTGACTATTACATACCTATTGATGTGTGTGATCTGTTCTTACCCTCTGAATAAGACTTTCTAAGCCTTTTTTATGCCTTTTCCAAGCCAGAGTTTCCTGCCCTGTCAATTTTTAATGCTCTCTTTGTCCTTAGTTAGGGAGATTTCCATTCTTAGTAATAATACCTTCACTAATTTTTATCAAACACCAGCACAGATCAGTATTTATGAACAAAGCCTGCAAACACTGCTTGCAAGCTCCATTCATACAGAATCCTGTCAGCATTTCCCTGGGCTCCTTTTCTGCCTGCAAATCAAACTATAATTGGAAATAGTATTATTGCATACAAAACCAGTATTTACTGTATATAACCCCCATCCTATCAGTAATTGGATCCCATGATGCAATGTAGCATAGGGGATGGGGAAGTGGCAGGAGCATGCAGTCCTGCACAAATGATGGACGCATAAGCCATGCAATAAGATGTGATGTATTTCTTTATGGCACAGCAATATAATGCAGAATTTTCTATCAGTTCTGGGCATTATCCTTCCTTAAAGTTATAGGACTTTACGGAGTTCATCCTCCTCACCGCTGACCTTGCCACTCTGGCTGAAATTAATAGCTGAGGTGGCGGATCATACCGGGCGCGTTCAGCTCTTCTGTCTTCTGATTCATTAGATGGGAAAACCACACAGTGACAAAATCTTTGTCTCCTCTAGTAACCTCCAGCTTTCCTTGACATATTAATTGCACCCTTTACCCTGGCAGCCAGCTTGAACGCCTTCCATAATTAAACCTTCCAGCTGTGACATAATAAAAATCATATTACCGCTCATTATCGCCTGCTCTGGGGGCCCTTCCTGCTGCGGCAATCTAAAGACAAAACATTTTAGATATTACAGCTTACCAGGCCGTGGAAGTGGTTGAGTAGCAACAGACTTATGGGCCCCTATGTGGGTTTAGGACCAGGGTCCCTTTGTATTGATCACAACTCTGCACCACTACTGCAAGACCAAGGGGCCCTCATACTAATTTCCAATCACACCCCTATCATTGAAGACACACACCTTCACATATGTAGCCATCCATTTCAAGACTCCCCTTCATGATAAGAGTTCTCTTTATATCACGAGCCCCTCTTTATATCAGAACCCCCAATTCTCAGTCTATCAGTTTACATCAGAGACCTCTGTTCACCTTGAAACTCTCCCTTTCTGGACCCGAACCTAATTTACATTATGCGCCTTTTCACATGCATCAGAGGACAATCTTTGCATTAGAGTCCTCCCTTTACATCAGAATAGTCCATTAGAATTCACCAGACCTCTTTTAGGGCAGACCCTCAGCAATTCACCCACAAATGTAAGTTTACTGGCTGCCCACTGTGGTAAACGGAGCCAGAAGAGGTCATCTAATGCAAGGCCAGGAGGAGGAAGCCAATGGTAAAAGTATTTTCTTTCGGCTCTGTGTACAACAGTGTTTGGCCAGACAGTGGCCATGATGAGGGCCCATAAAAACCCCCTGGAATAAGAGGCCCACCCTCATTTTCTGGCATTGGCTAATGTCTCCTATTAGTCTAAAAGGGCATTAGATTTTTGCTCAACCTTTTTTAAGCCTTGTTGTGATTTTCTGCACATGCCTAAATGGGTTTATCTGACATAGCTGTAGGTTTTCTTATCCTGGAACCATTTGTATTAGAAAGAAATTTAGCTAAACCAGTCGACTACAGCCATTCGTAACCAAGATTCCACTGAACCCCAGGGTTCCTCCAGAGGTTAGTAGGAGTTTCTCAAACTGTGTCTGATTGACCTTCCATCTGATGATGCCCGTGTGGTTCTGGGGCCAACACCTCCTGGTTGATATAGCTTTATCTCTCGTTCCACTGGCCACCTCAACCAGTGACCCCAAACAAATTGGTTTTAGTAGAGGTTCCCTAAGACCTGAAAATTGTTTATTGACTTTTTTAGGGGCAACTGGATCCAAATAAATAGATTTAGGAAAGTAAATAGTGTGCCTAGCTTCCTGACATAATAATGTAACGTATATTCCACATCTTCTATGATGCCATGTTAAGGAAGAGCTCCACATCCATCTTTATATGAAAGATCAAGGACATTGGTTCTCACTACAAGACACAACGATCCAGTAGTAATAACATTCCATTCGGGCATTTGATTCACCCAGTGTCTAATCCGGCGTAACTATGCAGAAGATCCTGAGCACTAGTGGCAGGACATGAATATGAGGATGATATTGTGAAGGGATTTGAAGACGGATGAGAGAACTGAGGGAACTTTGATCTGCCATACCAGCTTGTTGCCCGTGTAGGAGAAGCTGTGTGTCAAAGCCACAAGGCTGAGGAGGTTTCCCAGAGCTTGCAGATTTACAGCTTGATAGTGCTTTTGACCAAAAGTGTAATACTTTTGACCTGGAGGTCTGGTGAGTGCAAAAGTGTAATCCCACGGATGTGTAGTGATGGTAATTGAAAGTCTCCCTGCCATTTCTTAAAAGGACAGTGTCACACTTACCTCTTTTTCACTAAAGCGCAGACGTCTCTCTCCTGCGCATGCGGGCAATTCTGACCCTGGGTGTGCCTGCTCTTCCAAGTTTTATCAGTTTTGCCCATCCCGCCAGCCAATCGGGAGTAAGCCTTTTAATCATCCCTGGCTATTTAGCTAGCTCAGACACAGCGTTCCTGCAACTTGTCTCCACTCATGCCAAGGCCCCTAGCTCTGCTGAGCATTTCCTGTACACCTGTTGTTTAATTCAGTGCTTCCCCTGTCCAGTTCCTGTGTTAACTTCTTGTTTCCCAGTCTGTTGTTTTCCTGGCTGTTCCCTTGTGCTGTTCCAGTGTTCCTCTCTGTCTGTGGATATTCCAGTGTCACCTGTGCCTCCTGCCGCTTCCAGTGCCTCCTGTGTTGCCTTGAGTCTGCGGTGCCCCCCCCCCCGCCTTCACTGATTTCTATTTGGACCCTGGATCCCTGGTATTTAACTCCTGGCTTGTGACCTGACTCCTCTTGCTGGCTGCCTGCTTCAACCCCAGCCTTTCTTGACAATTCATTTGCCTAGTGATTTGGTACCATGTATCTTCCTGCCCACCTTGGTGTGACCAAGGACCGCAACCTGGCAGCAACCAGCAGCACAACATCCACACCACTAGAGGCTCCAGAGAAGACTTGGTTGCTTTTTAGACTCTGGGCCTTGGCCCTTCTTAGGGCTCACTCCCTTTTGTGCAAGTTGTAGCTCCCCCTGGAGGCTCCATCTCCCCAAGAGTGACAGACAGAGTTGTGTTGCAATCTATTGGACTAATATAAATTGTTGTTATTTCTTGGACTTGCATCTAAAGCGAATCTAAAGGAATTTGAATAATAGCGCATATGCTCTGCACCATCTTTAGCTTTCCAATTCTTTTGTTTCAACATATGACTGTATATAAGACTACCCATGTTCTAACAGAAGATGGGAAGCAATGATGAAACCCTACTCATCCTCTGATGGTGTTAATTTAATCCAGCCACATTCTGAGTGACTATTAGGTCGGTCACACTATAACTTCCCATCAATCGGTATATTTTACCAGAATATTGCCATGGCAGCAGTCACCGTCACTGCACTCCCTGGTTTATGTAATGCAATTCTTCCAGCTGCATGTGCAATGAGCAATGTAGTGTTTGGTACCAGCTTGTAACAGGAGATAAACATCAGTTATTTTTATTTGATATGCGGAAGTGGTGAGGGGACATATGGACATTCATTATCAGATACGGTCTGATTTGTTCTCTAATAAAATAAAGAGTGCTGATAATTTCTATTATAACGTATTTGTATAGCACAGACACATATTACATTGCCCATTACAGATATGCGGTACTGTCCCTCAAAGGAGCTCCTATTTTAGTAATCCTACCATAGTATAAGGCCAATTTGGAGTGGAATTGGTTTAGGATATTTATACCATTTTGATGGAGAACAACCACAATTAACCAACTGCTATTTTAATTTGGGGCAGAAATGAGCCAGTATGGGTTTTTTTGGATGTCTAAAGCCAAATTGGGTGGCAATTACCCCACCTGTATGTTTTTTCTTTTTGGTATCTGAAACCAGTTACAGGCAGGGGGCAAGGGGTTAGATATTAGGGTAAAGAGGAACCCTATTCTTTCATAGTAAACCTAACTTTTTTGCTAACCCAAATGGTCATATTAAAAGTAAATATTTGTTTATCATCAGTTGTGAAATGGTAATCAAATGGTTTTATTATATTTTTTTTGAGTGGGCAAAATGAACATTCTAATAGTGAAAAGTGAATTTACCACTTGCACCAAATCCGTTGATTTTGACCGACTTCTGTCGCTACAAAAGGCATGCCCCCACTCTATAATGGCCGATTCTGACCATAGGCGATGTAAGCGGGCACCAAGGGTGCCACACTAGGGCATTCGTGCTTCTTTTTTCATCCTTCCTAAATTAAATTTGTACTCCTTTGTATCTGCCACCTATGAACCCAATGTTAATTAATATTACATGAAAAACTGTCACCAGCCACAGCTTCCCCACTATCCCTATGGGCAACATTGACCAGCAATGACATCTTATGAAAAGGGAAGAGATTGCCTCCTTTGGCTTAAGTGGTACTGGTGCCACAACTGTCTTTGGTACCAAAGGTTGTTCCCCAGCCACTCCATCTATCACAGTGAACACCTAGGCTGTGTCAGGAAAGGAGGACAATGTCATCCAGGACACACCAGCCGAGGCTCAGGACAGCCAAAATATGTCTACAGTACATGGGAGGGTCAATGGATACAGTTCCCTACACCACAATTTTGCTAAATTTGGCAAAAAAGGGTTACTATATTAGTAGCATATAGGGTTGTGTGGCCATTGGAGATATATTCATGGACATTTTCATGTTTACACATTTGTGACCAATAAAGGTCATTCATGGACATTTTGTTGGCCAAAGCATCCATGAACACCCCTAAATTGTAATCTTAGATTGGTTCCCATGCACCATATTTTGGCAAAAATTATACAATCAGACAGTAGGGTGTATGACCAAATCAGCCCTCCAGCGGAAACGGTGGCCCTTCTGGTAACTGCCTCCTCTGCATCTCCCAAAAGATCTGAGTGGGAATCTTTTCCATTTAGCATTGAAATATCAATTTTTGGGTGAATGAGCTTTCAAAGTTTCTTCTTGGCCACTTTATGTGTGAGAGACGGGTTGAAATCAGCTGCGACACTGACCACAAAGCCACATAGCGGGGTAAGACAAGGCCACTCTGATATCATTATTGCGAAATCATCGTTTTCTCCTTCAGATTACTTAGCTCGGATCCCGGTCACGGCTCCACGATGGTATTTTAAGGGCTCTGAGATCATCGCCATTGAGTGGAGACTTAATGAGTCTTTCATTGTGACATTGATTCACCCTCATGAATTAATAATGTGAAACGTATCCAGGATGAGCTGGGCCGGCTCTCACCGAGCTGCAGAGTGGAATGTGTTAACCTCACTTACCATCTCCATTCATAAAGCCGTCTCACCATGATAAATGGGTCTGTGTCTCTGCACATTTCTCAGCAACCGGATCTCACTGGGGCCACATCCACCGCCTTCCATTGCCTTCAAGATTTCTATATATTAACAATAAATATAACACTACTAATGTTGATACAAAAAACCAAAAACAAACTAGGGGCGGTATGAATTAATAAACATTTTCTCACCACCAAGAATAGCCATCAGTTGCATGCACAACCCCCAGGTGTATATACAACTTCCTATAGTACACATATTTTTTCCTTTTATAGCACAGTTTTCTGTCCTTTTACCGGGTATCAATCATGATTGGGCTTCCTCAAGACTTTGAAGGAGGGGAAATAGTCCAAAAACTTTAAGGCTGCCTTTATCTAAATGAATCCACTAAGCAAGTGTAAAATAAGGGAGAAGTCACTGCTCTGACTTTTTCACATTTGTAAACTTGAGCTTGAGCTATTGACCTTTGTAACTATGATTCTATTTAAAATGGAGGGTCTAAAATAAGAAGCTTGTAGATGAATGTGAAAGATGGTTGGGGTTAATCTCAACTTGGGTTGAATAGTTTTATATATGCGCCTCTATATAAATGCTGTTTATTAATAATAATATTATTATTAGTCATATTAGTCATTAATGCCAGGGCTGATATGTTAGTTTTGTGTAGGTGCCAAGTGTCCAGTCACCCACCAAGTTCCAATTCTTAAATATGTCTGGTGACATCTCTGCACATAGGTGCTCAGCTCTTCGTACATGATATATCCTTTAATCATAGCCAATATTACCCATTGATCTTCATTGTAAGGTTGAATGGTAGGTACATGCATCATTTCTTCTCATTCTTAGCTAATAAACAGATCTTCAACAATTCTGAAGATTGTCTGGATAAGGGTTCATTCGGTGATCACTTTCTGGACATTGGAGGAGCAACAAGTTGGCCATTCCAAAAGAAGCTTAGGCCAAGGTGACCATTCCACGGACTAACCATACAGCTTAATATAAAGGCCGCTTCCACTACAATAAAACACTGTCAGCTGTGGATATAGTAATTTTAGAAGGGGTTTGTCCTGAAAGTGTTTTTAAGGGTTCCCCCATGGTAAAAAAGGTTTGGACCACAGTGGTTATTGGTTTTCAATTTTTGGACACAAGTTACCAATTTTGGCACATTGTATTTGCTATATACATTTATTGAACAACATCCGATAAATAATAGCAAACTTTGCCTCCAAACCTTTGGGGTTGATATTGGGAAAGCTGTGTCTCCATGCAGACCACAGTCATTGGGGATCTTCTAGGCTGACTGGGTCTTCTGAAAGGTGCCTGGTTGGATCCGGTGTCCCTGATTCTGCACACTCTGGAGACAGAGATGCTGCTGGAGGAATCCTTGTGTTCTGGGAAGCCAGAGTGAATATTCAGCAAGATTCTCTGAGGATGTGAGCTCAGTAGAATTCAATATTTGCTCCGGAAGGAAGACAGATGATAGCCTAAATTATTGCTGGCCGATTTCCCCGGGGGGACAGCAATAGATAATTGCCAGAGCAGGTATAAGGGAAGTGGGAAGGGGGGTCAGAGTCAATGAAAAGAAATACTACACAATGTATATGTGGAAACAGCCAATCTCATTTCATAAATCCTGGAGACATCCTGACCACACGCTGGACAATCTGTACAATGTATGTGCTCTGTGTAGAGTGAAGCTAGGAAGAGTGGGTGGTTGGGTAGGTCCGCTTATTAGATTTTCCTTATATTTAAACCTAAGCTAGTACTATGTAATTCAGATCTATCAATTGAAGCTTAAACAGAGATTGTGCAGTCATATTATAATTTATAGGTCAGCCCCACAGGAGGTTGTACAAAGATTGCACATAATATAATGTGTATGGTGAGTTATAGAGGTGGGGTCATCGGTTGGCATTAGCTCCACCATTGTGATGCTGTCACCCACTTTTGGTTGTTGCAGTTGATTGGACTGTTACAAACTTAAAAAATAAATGAGAGGTAAAAAATAGATGAGATTTTAGCAATTGGGTGACATTTCAGTTTTTGGGTATTGCCAGAGGTAAAAGGGAAAGGCCAATGGGTGCTGAATACAGAAGCACATTCAAAGTCTGTGTCACTTAATCCCACCCTTAGTACGAAGGTTCTCCTGCCAGGGGCAAATCAATGAGATTCTAGGGCCCTGGTGCTTCATGTAAGACTGGGGTTTAGCACAGCATGAAGTCATCCCCCATGTTTGTAATAAAATGTCCAACTCAGTGCAACCTTTTGGACTTTTGGTGGTGGGGAACCCCAAATGTGTACTACACAACCCAATTTTACTTGGAGGACTTGCTTTATATTAGACGACTCTGGAGGACCAAACACTCCAAAGCGGTGGGTAGAGGTCCAATAACCCTTACCAATGGGGGAGGGGGCTCCTGGGTGAACTTGTGATTCCAATCAGAGAGAGTGCCAGCTGTGAAATCAGCTCATGGTAGTAGATGAATCCTAAACTGGCAGACACTCTCCAGAATTTCCGAAGAAGGGGTCTGTGTACATGGCCTTCAACTGGAATGTAGTTTGATGATACTCAGAAGGTCAACTTCATGCCAAAAAGTGGTCATCGGACGGGTCATTGTAGGCCAGAAGGAGTGGTCATCGGACGGGTCATCGTAGGCCAGATGGAGGTCAACTATGGGTCAGAGACAGATCAACTGTAGGTTGGGAGCAGGTCAACTTCAAGCTAGAAAGAGGTCAACTTTAGGTTAGAAATAGGTCAATTTAAGGCCAGAAGCAGGTAAACCACAGGCCAGAAAGGTCAACTATATAGATGAAATGCAGATCAACTGCAGTTAAGAAGGTCAACTTTAGGTCAGAAGCAGATCAACTGCAGGTCAGCTGTTGGTCTCATGCAACTATGAAGGTAGCCCATAAGCACCCTAACAAACACATTGAATGCACCCGAAAGAGCCCCTACTATATTTGTCTTTCAGATTGCTAAACATCCCATGAAGTAAACCTTCATAAGATGAATATGATGAAAAAAATGTATCACTTTCACTGAAAACTCTTAGCTCTGCCCACCTCCTGCTCTTTCTTATTGATCCTTCAATGTGTATGGTGACTTCATTGACCAATACATTTACCTAAGATGTCCGTTTTTCCCTTATTGGTAAGTTTTTCACCTACAGCAGGTGGTCTGGGAGACCAAGGTAAGTGGATCTTCGCATTTATTGGAAGTCTGGTGTATTCGATTGATTTATGTGAAGTATTTGGTATTTTACTTCCCCCAGAAGGATCGCTTTGATGTAGTTGGCTAGCTGTAGGCTGCTATTTATCAGCATTTGACATGTATTTGTATGCAATCTTGTCTGCACCCAGAGTGCAATGTCTTCAGAACTCCCAATATGAGTACTTGTTCCAAGACAAAAAGTCACAAAGCATTGAAGACAGACGATCAGTGTACAAGCCAAGCAACCAGTATTTTTAGAAGGAGATCAGCAACGGCATCCCCATCCGTAATCTGTGACAAGTTTCCTCTAGAGCTGACTGAAGGCCAATAGATGGAAAGGAAAAATCTGGCCTGGATTCAACTGGCATTCCAGCTCTTTTTCTTCATTACTCCTATGCTGGTATTACCATGGAACACCACATGCTGCAACAGCAGATCAATTAACAGTGGACTCATTAGCAACACCGAGGGCTGTGACAGCTTTGGGGGAAGAATACAAATTATTTAAATTTCTTGTTTAAAGCCTAAATTCAGCCAACATTTTGGCTTATTTAGTATTTGAAATCAAAGAAAAAAGTAAAAATGTTTATCAGGTTTTATTTCTGTCTGTGACTCCCTTTGAAGAGATTACCCTCAACTTCCTGGCCTTGTGCAAAATTTGAGAAGTCAAGGCTTCTTTACCAAACATGGTCTATGGTGTTGGTCAACCCAATTGGTGGGATTTTCCATCACCGGGGATGAAGTTTAGGATTGATCCCAGAGGGGCTTGAGTTGATTTTCCATTGTTGGGCATCAGTGTTTCTCAACCAGGGTTCTGTGAAATCCCATGGTTCCTCCAGAGGTTGCTAGGGGTTCCTTGAGCAATGAGCAATTTGTGACTCTCAGGCAAGTTTAACAAACACCAATGATCTTTTTGGCTATCTGTAAGGGTGACTTTCATCCCACTGGCCAGCAATGTAAGAGGAATTCATCCCAGTAACCACTACACTAATGTACTGTGAGCTTTGTATATAGTAATTATATCAGAAGTTCTCTAAAGACCTGAAAGTTATCGCAACGGGTTCCCCATGTTAGAAAGGTCTTTGACAGTTGTTACTACAACAGTTGTCTCCATTGTAAAATTTCCCTTGAACTTTTGTCTTGGTAAAAACTAGAAAATATTACATTTCCTATTATTTTATGACTTGGTAACCAGGACAAACATCAAGAACAAATCTTCCCTAGTGGGGACACAAACACTTGATAGGGGTCCTAATCCTTTCATATTCCAAACAAATCTTCACATATAAGGTTTTGCCAATATATACATAGTAAAGATTCAGTAATACTGAAGATAGGCTGCCCCCGCAGGTCTTATAAGGATGAATTCTCTCTGGGGTATTTCGCAATTGCCCATCTGACCCCACAATTGCTTCTAACTGACAATTGATTTGACACTATTGCTAGTATTAAGGAAAGGGGATGTCCCGTGTCACTCAGGCACGTTCCCAGATGTCTTCCATTTTGTCTGATGAATTTGTAGAAGTTGTGATGATGATGTCAGGTCACCACCCTCTCTGCCCCCACCAAACCCAACTGAACCTTCACACAGCTCTGACCCGGGGCGGCATAGGATGTGGTCATCTGCTGCATTGAAACCATCTGTTGACAGAGCTTAGCTGGGGCTTTTTAACTCATCCAGCTCATCAATACTGAATGAAGGGTGATAAATTAATGCTAATGTGCACTCTGTGGATATGGGAATGTGCTGACCCAGCTGAGCACACATACTGCTCTGACCAGGAACATATGGAGGGTAATGTAAAGGGGAGAGGTCGTGTATTGTAGACGTTTAATAAGAATTGTTGGCACCGTGGATAGATGCTTGATGCAATCAGTTACAGAAACAGTGCTAATTGGATGATTACCTTCATAGCCAAAAATGGGGTCTTGGGGTTTATGGAAACCCAAAGATGAAAAATCTATTATATACATCTACAGTTCCTCTGTGCAGGACGTCCCTTGGATAAAAAACAGGCATTGCTGTTCTCTTTCGTTGAGTAGGGTGACTGGTCTTGCATCTACCCACTTGTAGTTTTCATCACGTTAGCCTGTAGTGTTTGGGGTCTGATTTGCACAGTTGGATTATCATTGCTACTTTTACAAGGCAATATCCTGGGTGCATGCTTGCAAGTTCATGGATACATGCCCATTCACCTCCTGCACTCTTTCTGCAATGCCTTTTTCCCCCCAGAGTGAAGATAGGAAAGGGACCAGAAGATAAGGCATGGAGACCCATACACTGCTTCCTCCACTATATAGGCATGAGGCTTGTACTTCCACTGCTTCACCTTTTGCATAAGTTAATTAAAATACAATGCCCTCGCTACTAGAGCATGTAGTTCAGAAGCATTCCTGGCTATGGCACGTGATCCAACATTGGTCCTAGCCATTGTGATGTGTAAAATGTTCACAATTGTTATCTCAAAAAGTAGATATTTATTGATAGGTGATGCACTTGACATTGACCTAAGGGGACTAGAAATGACGTCATAGCAAAGAAGCTTTCAGCCTTCATTTGTGACTAAACATGCAGAACCATTCAGAAAAGGGGTATTCAGCCAAATCTAGTCCATCAATATAGTGCAAATGGTTGGTGGTTGGGGTTCATCTAGAAATGCTCTTCTAGGCAGCTGCTGTGTTTTCTAATATATTACTGCAAATTCTGTCTATTGGATATCTAGTTTGCAATCCTGTATTTATTAGGCATGCTCTAGAGTACCTTGGTGGTGCTGTAAACCTTGATGATCATTAAGTTAGAAGTCTTTGACCTTACCTGTGGGAGGATGGTGAAGAAGAAAGGCTAAACTGTTTTCTCCGGGCTAAGACAGTATATGACCTGCCTGGAACACCTTAATAGTGCAGTACACATTTGGAAATATGGAGATCAAATGTCTGAACCTTGTTGGAAGATGTAGCAGATAAAAAGCTAAGATGTTTTCGGGACATGAGCCATTAGGCCAATGTTGGAGATGTGCTTGGGTTGTCCACAGTTCCTTGTCAACTGCTTGGAAGGTTGATATGCTCACCACTATTTAACCAACACAGGGCTAGATCGTTGTTAAATATATATGCCCAAATAAGTGAATTATGCCACCCTAGTGCAGTATAGACTGTCCAACATGGCTACTGAGCTACAAACATCTCCCAGTTATGGTCGAATTGGAGAGATTCCAGGAATATTTTTAGCCAATATCTAGGGAGAATTTATTATGTTGGACTGGTAGAGAGTGGAGATCCCCCATTTAGACATTTATCAGAGCAAGACCTGCAGTTTGTGCTGGGCATTATATGGCTACCTGGTTCGGACCTGAACTTATAGTTTCGGGCAAAAAAATACACCCTGCACCAAATTGGGAAATTCCATGATTGCTGAGAGTTACAAAGAAAGGTGATCCTGAAATATGGGAAAAGGTGCACTAAAATAAACCATAACCCTTTGGGAACACCCACCTTTACTATGCCCACCAATCACTAAAGCACCATGGTACACATTGAATGGCTAGTTGGGTGAGTTTGGACTCCTAGTCTAAGGTACTGATTCCTCCCTTGCTCCCGATAGCCCACAAACTTCGAATGATACACATCTCTTTTGGAAAATGCAGTTTATTGCACGGTGGTTGGTCAAGGCCTAATGGGAAGTAAGAGCTCTTGGAAAACTAGATTAGGAAATTTTGATCAACATTCGGCTCATTGTTGCAGATAAGGACATTACCCATGCCTAAACGCTATATGAAACTGTTAGTAATAGACAGTATACATATCATAACATAATAGCATGGTAAGCATATAAAGCCCTTTGTATTCCCAGGACTACGATCACATGTCAGGAATAAGGGGATGTTGTGTAACTGGACCCAGCTCTACCCTCCCCCAGTCACTTTCTGTAAATGGGAGCAATGTGCCCTCTGGAAGCTACAGCCGGGATAAATCAATGTTTAAACAAGGCCTGATCAATAGAGGCTGGCGGCCTGGTACCGTTATCGTTAAAGACTCAGGGCTAACACAACGTAGGCTTCCTGTGTAAAAACAAAAACATTTGGCTCCTCGTAAACCCCTGAGTCTATATATATGGCAGCCACTAGGCGAGAAAACATCAGTAATGGAATTATTCTTTTTACTGCAGTCAGGACAGTGGAGAATCGGGAGAAAATAAAACATGGCAGTAAGAAAATATCAATTACCCCAACTCCAAAAATCTCCTCAAGAAGAACAAAATTTAAAGTAGATATAAACCTAATCATGAAAATCTCAAATAAGCTTTAATACGTAAATTTAATTTTTAACATTTTTATATCTTCAATGTTCAGATAAATAATATCTGTGGATAACTTTATGAAGGTTCTTCAGTAATTTTCTGTTATGGAGTGACAATGCTCTTCTTGGTGTGCTCATGTGTTGTCACCCTGCCACAAAGGCTTATGAAAGCAAAGTATGAAATGTTTGTTTTATCTAAGGGGGGAGGCTGCAATATGCAATGATCAATCCTATTGGCTCTATCCCTACCATACAATATGGTAGCCTCATATCATCCCTATTAACATGCATCTCTTTGCTAAGATTAGTCTTGGACTCTTCAACGTCCTTATACTCTGCATTGAATGTGAGGAACCATCTATGTACCAGAACAGATTTGGATAGCTGGATACTGAGGAATAAGGTATTTCTGCTATTGTGTCCCCCCTAGACTGAATGAGTATTAAACCTTTGCATAGTTTAAAGCTCAACTCCGGGCACCATGGAGGATAAAGTTTTCACCGGGAAGAAGACCTGCAAGATGAAGAGATCTTTGTTTTGAAGAAGAAGGACCTGGAACAGAATGAAAAAAAGGTAAGTTAGCTGGGAACTGGGGACATCCAGGAATGAGGAAACAAATAACTCAATCCCTCTTCCCATGTCACAGACCTAGTGGTTGGTGACTGGACCCCAAGACTTCTTTTTAGATCTCAGACTTTTGTAGGCTTCAAGTCATAATTTACATAAGACTTTATTTTCCTTGCGTATGGCAGCAAAATAGAGTTAAGGCATATGGGAGTATATAAAGAGGAAACATGTTCCTTTGTTCTGTATAGAGAAAGCACAAGTTGGCTTTCCATGGAAGGTTTGGTTGTAGGTTACGTTTAATGTTTTGCCTACTTTTGAGATCATGATGAGCGAGTAATGGCTTAAATGGGGCTGTGTACCCAAAAAATGTTACTCAGGCCTTGGACTGCCTAGTGGGGGGTGAGTGGAGTGTTGTATTCTTCCATAGTGTTGTACTGGGTATTCTTTGAATGGTGATGAAATACAAGCAACATAAATACTGGAAGCTTAAAGTGGTTATAAACCATAAAGTTTGCTCCACTTTACATTGTAGGAATGGCATACCATTCAGTATAAAGAGCTCAGATTGAAAATAAGGGCCTTCATTCTGTGCCAGTTTTTCAAGCCATGTCACCTCTTTGCTCAGCTCCATGTGGTCCAGGTTTATGTGTGCTACTAAGCAGCAGTTCTGGTGAGATTTTGAAGCTTTCTCAATGTCTTCTACCCAGGCCTTGCAAAACAGATTGCAATGGAAGTGATCCAGTGGCACATATTTTAACTAATTAAAGTGATCTTGGTCAACCTGGCACTGCCAGGACCACTTTAAAGTCCCACCAGTAGAGTAAGTTCAGATATGTGGTAAACCATGGGCAATTCACTGCCTTCCAACTGCAACTAAATCACATAGACAGCCAAATAAAATGGAAACAAATATAAGGGAATGGGATAATAATTTTGCCTGCATTACCTGGGCAGTTCATTTGTGTTTTTGAGATGGTTCATGAAGCACCTAAGGACATAGAAATGCTTCCACAGACTTGAATGGGAACATTTCCAAGCATTGGCAAAGCGGTTGCAATGTTTTGAAGGACAGCAGATGGCCCTCATTTCTTTGCAACATGTGGCACCACACCACAACCACTTACTAAGATGATTCAACAAATGCTCATGAATGCAGGTCTATACCTTCACCTCACTGCTCCTCGGCACAGTTGGAATTGAGTACCTGGGAGCAGTTACTGTGCAACCACACGCCTGAACTTAGCAACTTGAAATCAGTAGACAGCATGATAGGTAAAGAGCTTTTAGAACATCCTTCATTTCATATGTTCCATGGGATTGTGTCCCAGTGGTCCAACCACCCTTCCAGGCTTCATTCTCGCCTTCACCAAGGTAACACAGCACTAGAAGAGGCCCAACCAAACCTTTTTTCCAAAATGGAGGTATTCCATTGCCTTTTGTTCCAGCCATAAAACATTTCATCGCACACAATGCTAAGTCAACACAAGTCATTGCAGAGCTGCACAAACACTGCAAAGAATATGAGTGTGTGCAAAAAGAATATGACGAGGGAGTAGAAGGACAATTATCGCGAGTATAGAACGTAGTCATGGTTTCCCCTAATCACAAATTCCTTCCAAGATTTTTTTTTTTTTTTTTACTTTGTGGTGAAAGTAGATTGCAGAATGAAATGTTAATGAGCATGACGCATGGGAGACTGATGGCATAGCAACAGAATTTAAGTTATTAGCTTGACTAGTACAGGCTCTATCCTATCCAATGACAACCTGTCATTAAAGGGTATTTAAACCATAGCCATGTACTTCTATGGCTTGCTCCCTTTTGATTTGTTGAATGTACCATTGGATGTATTTTGGTATATCTGTTCTATGATTGCAGTTGATCCTGTTTTTTCTGTGGACTACAATGCTCCTCTTATTATATAGAAGAGATTAGGGGGGTAGTTCTGTTCTGGTCAGCAATGCTGTTTTTGCATGGATATAAAACAATGAATAGGCGTTGTCACCCTAGCACAGGAAATGTGTTCCTGGTATATCTTCCTCCACACAATGGGCCTGATTTATTAAAGCTCTCCAAGAACCTGAGTGATCCAGCAAATCTGGAATGAATCTGGTCCAGGATGAAAACATTTGGCAAATAATAGCAAGTGAGTTTTAAGAAAACCATTCATTTTTTGAAACCATTCCCGGTTATCCAGGTTTTCCTATGATAGTCTTCTCCAGTCTTGAAGAGCTTTAATAAATTCGGCCCAATGTCTCTGCTTCAATGCTATGGAGAAGAAAAGAGGGGAAGGTGTCCTGAAGTCCCAACACATTTTCTGACTTTGATTGACAAAGGCTTTATATATACAACATGCTCCTCTATATATACAACATGGAGAGTAAGTGTCCCCCAATGAAATGAAAGTGTGGAAAGAAAATGAATGAAGCCCCAACGTATTAGACAAATTAGGTTTGGAAATTAGCAACCAGCCACACCAGTTTAATTGTGAAACAATCATGTCTGCCTTGGGTTTCTTTTCCATATTCCAAACCAAGGCAACTATTGAGCACCATCTAATGTTGGCTGGTGGTCTTTTGTGCCAATCCACCATTGGCCTGTCTTCCCATGCAAAATATGGTGTCCGGCCTCCATCGCCCATTGAAAACTATAATGTATTGAACTTTTTTAGATACTCTCGAAAATAACCCAAAGCTTTCAGACAAGACAGCTATTGTGGGGTAAAGAATAACTGTAATAGGTTTCCCAGTCTTATATTTCACCCAGCTTGACACTTGGCACAATGGTGACCGAACTCTCTGCCAGTAAAATGGTGGTGAGCACAAGAACCTGGAGAATATAATTCTTTGAGACCTTGTGAAGGTCTGGGGGGGCGGGGGGGTGGTTGTCTTGGTTTATTCATCAGGGTTTAAATGACTCTGATGACTTCTCCTTGAACTCGGAAGGTTGGGCTTGGGGATGTGGTGCTTTATTTAAAGTCATATTAATGGAAATCGTTACTGAGAAAATGTGTGTTCTGTAAAAAAGTTACTTTCAAAGAGGATCTAAACTAAAATAATGATACTTTTGTTGCCTTCTGATCGCAGCTCTGTTCCGTGGAACCTGTTGGATGCCAATCCCAGGATATGTATTCTCAACTTTAAACCAAGTCATGATAAAGTCCCACACCTCATACAAACCCTTCACCTCTGTCATTCAAGTTCTGATTCCTGGTTTTAAGACAGAGGATGAAGAAGGTGGACAGGGTATGAAGGAAGTAGATGGTGACCCTGGATGATGCCCAAACAAAATAGCTCCATATTTTTGTAGAGTTAAGCAAATTAAGTTGTTGTAAGAAGCAATTTTGTGATTTCTGTAAGCAGTAATAAACACCTGGAAAGAGGGAGGTGATGATCCTTCCAGAGGTTGCGAAGACCAATCAGGGCCATTGAGGGAGTTGCCAATGTCACTGTTACCCACCAACAATCCCAATTTCATGTCTGCTGACATCAGTGGATGTAAACTGATTGTATTTTCTTTTTTCTGCCTCCTCCACTGATGTTATTGGATAGCAGAAGAGGTGAGGAAAAAGAAGATGTGAAGGGAGACATGAAAATGCATGGCGGGTACAAAACAATGGCAGCTCCTTTCAGCAGTTACAGGTAACTCTCCACATGGCAGGTGGGGGTGACCAATGAACATCCCCAGGGACTTCGACCCAAGTCATAATAAAGCCCTACCCTTCATAATAACCCTCCACCCGGTCATTTAACCGGGGTGGTTTTCCATAGGGTTGAGGCAGGGTAGAGAGGGATAGGTGGAAGTAACTAAAGACCCTTGAGGATACCCAAAAAAAGCTGGAAAAAAAACATAATGGCTAAGTCTTTGTGTACTGGGATCTCTGTGGGCAATAACCTCAAATGTCCCTGAAAACAGACGTAACAATTACTCCCGTGATTGCGGGAGAATATGGGATAGGGGCTGCTTATGTCACTCTTATCTGACAGGGGTTCTTGAGTCATCCAAGTGACACAAAACTGTGAGGAACACTGGCTGCCTCTTTCGGCTGTCAAGGTTACCCCCAACAAGGTGGCGGAGTGGAGGGTGAGCTTGTCAAGGGAGCTCACCCAAAGTTTACCTGGCTGTCCCCTTAATTTCTACACTCCTCCCGGGTGTTGCATCTTGTGGTGTTCACTCTTAGAATTCACTCTTAGAATTTTTATCTTAAATGAAATGATTAAAAAAGTTAACTTTTTGGGGCTTTTTGACATTTTACTCATACTTGCATCTAAAATAAATTAGAAAAACACCATCATTTTCCCTTATAGCACATCCAGCTGCCCCTTGTGCGCGGTATGGTGCTTTGGGCAGACAATTATCATAACAACTTAATAAAGTCAAATTTTTATCTGGACACCCTGCCAGGAAAATTATGTTTCTCGACACCGCTGACCTAGGTTGCGCTAACGGGTTTATAACGTTCGTGTCAGGAGCACTTACTGGTTCAGATAATTTTTACGAGCGTCTTCTGCCCACTTCATAAAATAATGTATTTATTTCCAAATGCCGTATTGTGCTCTGCAGGTCTGTCTGGCCGCAAAGATAACACAATTAATGCCGCACAGATGCCGATCGCTCACTTCTGCAGCCGGTGAATGCTGTCTATCAGGAGTGGAGGGGCTAACAGACCTCAATAAAAATAAGTGGTCATTTTCCTGTCCCAAGAGGACACTTATTACCATGAAATGTATCAGTAGATTGCCAGTAATAGGGCCCAGCCCCCCTCCTTACTCCTGTCCCAAGCTTGCACACACAGCACAGTTTAAGATACGCTAAGATACAGGCTTATAGATTCTTAAAGTGGACATTTCAGTAACTTCAGCTTAAGTCTGCATGAATAAATTTTCTGATATTGATCAAACACCAACTATAACTTTGTAGCACGCCATGATGGAAGAGGCTGCAGCTGGAGCTGGGTGGTGGCCAGGCATTTGTCACTACAGCAGTGAAATGCACAGGTACCAGGATCTACAAAACCCCTTAGCTCCTACTTTATACAGCACCAGAATCTCTATGCTCCAGTCATTGGGTTCCTGAAACCCTCATCTCCAAAAATGTTTCAGAAACCCTTGTTTTAAGCTTCAGGCAACTCCAGAAACCTTTCAGCTGAGGTTGCAGTAGGCTCCATAAACCTTCTTCGGTTTCCAGAAGGCTCCACAAGTTCTTTGCTCTAGTTCAGGGCAGCTTCAGAATCCTTAAGGTCCAGAAACAATCACCTCCACCAGGCCTCATCTTCAGATAGCTTCAGTGACCCCCAGGTCCTTAAACACTAAGCTTCCACAGGCTCCAGAAGTTTTTACTTTCAAGGTAGGCCCAGAAACCATTGGCTCCAGCTTCAGGGGGGTTGCTAAACTTTCAACTCCAGAAATACTCAGCCTTAACAAGCTTCAGGGGTTTTTGGTTCTAGTTCCAGGCAGCTTTAGGAGCCTTTAGCTACATATGTCTAGATGTTTTAGGCCTCAGAAACCTACGGCAATATCCAGAAATCCTCAGCTTCATCAAAAGCTTTTGGTTTTATCTTCAGACACCTTCAGTGACCCTCAGCTTTTGAAGCACGAAGCTTTCATAGGGTCTAGAAGCTCCTGGCATTAGTTCAAGGTGGACTCAGGAACCCTTGGCTCCAGCGTCTGGCAGGCCCAGAAACCTTCAACTACAAAATCACTCAGCCCCAGCATGCTTCAGAAGTTTTTGGTTCTAGTTCCAAGCATCTTTAGAAATGTTTAGTTACAGAAACTCTTAATTCCAGATTATCCAGGCCTTATGAAGCTCTAGGTAGTTCAAAATATCCACCTCCAGCAATTCCCAGAAACCCTCAGCCCCATCAGAAGCTCTTGGCTACAGCTCCAGAGAGCTTCAGTAACCCTCAGCTGCAGAAACTCTCAGCACCAATGTGCTTCAGAGGTTCTGAATCTCTGGCCAGCCGTAGAAACCCTTAGCACCTTAACTGCAGATTGTCCTGGCCTCAGAAGCTCCAGGTAGTTCAAAATCTCCAACTCCAGCAAATACCAAAAACCCTCAGCACCATCAAAAGCTCTTGGTTTCATTTTCAGCTTCAGTAACCCTCTGAAATACTAAGATTCCATTAGCTGCAGATATTCTTAGCTCTAGCTCAAGGTGGCTTCAGACAGCTCCAGTAACCCTCAGCACCAACGTGCTTCAAAAGCTCTTGGCTCCAGGCAGCTTTAGAAACCTTTAGCTACAGAAACACGTAACTCTAGATTGTCAGCACCTCGGAAGCTCCAGGTGGTTTAAAACATTATAAATGTTGTAAATTATGTTCCTACTGTATCCTATAGAATTCCTGTGAGTGCACTACCTTCTACATATACCCTCACTGACCATTTTATCAGGTACACCCTGCTGGTACCAGGTTGGACTACCTTTGCCTTCAGAACTTCAATCATTCTTAATAGCAAAAATTCAACAAGGTTCTGGAAACATTCCTTCGGGGGGGATTTTGGAACCTTGAATCCTCCATTCCACTACATCCCAAAGGTGTTTGGTTGGCTGGAGATCTGGTGACTGTGGAGGTCATTTAAGTGACCCTATTGTCATATAAAAGAAACCAGTTATAGATGATCTGAGTTTTGTGACATGGTGCGTTATCCTGCTGGATGTAGTCATTAGAAGATGGGGACACTGTGGTTACAAAGGGATAGACATAGTCAGCAACAATACCAAGGTAGGATGTGGCATTTATATCATGCCCAGTAGGTACTATGGGGAACACAGTGTTCCCAGAAAATATCCCCCACACCATTACACCATCACCATCCTGAACCATTTATACACGGCTGGATGGACATCAGTTTATGTGCTGACAAGGTTCATGATGATAGGAGGAGAGAACAGAATGGCGCTGATATAATTTTTAATCAGTGTGCTGCTTCTGCAATAACTGGCCAGGTATTGGATAGAGATAAAAAAGAGACCTGTAAGTGCCGCTGAATTGGAAAAAAATAGGTCCCCTGCCCATCAGGTCTGTGCCATATGACAAAGCTGTATATATCTTAGGAATGGGTGGGCAAAAATCCTAATCCTTGAGCAGGCAAAGCTCACTCATTTTTGACTGGAGATCTACTCTAGGCTTTATAAGGACCCCTTTCTGGGAGCAGTAAATTTTTATTAAACTTTTCAAGGTTAGGTCAGTCTGCTACAAGACACGGCTGACCTGAAGATCTCAGACAGTTGAAGCGTTGCCAGGAAAAGTTCCCAGACACTTCTCTGAGTCTTCATAAAACTCCACGGCCCGGCTCCTTTGTTCCCTGGACAATCCCAGGACATGCTCATTGTCTGCAGGGTATAGGGGCTATGTCTGAACAATGGTCCATTCAGCCAGAGGCATAGAGCCCCTTCATAATCCGGAGATAAAAGAAAGTTCTCCAGAACACTGGAAGGAGTCACATGTACAGCATGGATACACCAGGCTGGTGGCTGGTGCATAGGCTGTGGTGGTGTCACATTGCAGGATAATGAGGCCTTACAGAATAAGTCATAGCACACATCTCCAACATGGGTCACCGAATCACTATATGTATATAATGAGATTAAGGTTAGCAATATTCTCAGCATCAATCAATATCTCTTCATTTACTCTTTATTGACCTGGGGAAGAATAATCATAGGTTTATAAATATCATCTATTGCTAAAGGAAGAGATTATATTGGACACACACTGACCCAGCATAATATAAAAAAACAGACAGAGATACAAAATAACTATGGAATGTGTTCAGCATTAACAAGAAGCTTAGGCTGTTTGCCTAGAACTTTGGAAAGAGGAAAGAAAGAAAGAAAGAAAGAAAGAAAGAAAGAAAGAAAGAAAGAAAGAAAGAAAGAAAAGAAAGAAAGAAAGAAAGAAAGTGACCCATGTGATGGCAACCACGTGATTTGGTGATCAATGCCTTTTAGCACATTCACTAGCATGACACCAAAACTCTTTTAGGCTATCTGTAAGTAGGGCCTATGGTTTAGGCAGGGATTCCCCAAGACCTAAAATTTTTTTAGTGGGTCCTTAGGGTTAAAAAGGTTTAGATAGATAGATAGATAGATAGATAGATAGATAGATCAAGGGAAGCCGATGGATTAGGAACATGGTTGTGCTGTTGGGCTGTATGTTTTTATATCTAAAGACTGAAGGACATGAAACTTAGGATCACTGTGATTTATATTGAAAATTGAAAGAAATTACTCACGAATTAGCTAAACAGGAATTGAATATACCAATGCCGCCATAACCACCTCCTTCCTTGCAACAATTTTAAAAAGGAGGGCTGCTGGAAGTACAAACATCAGACTTCTCCTCCCCTTCCTCCTGAAGAAGCGGATTTTTTTCCGTGAAACGCGTCGAGAACCAATTCAGAATTTAAACCCTTTAGGGGTATTCTTTATGGCTTTAAAAATCCAGCTTAAAATTGATGTCTTTCATCGCATATCTTTTTATAGATAGATAGATCACCTTATATTTGCAGTTATTTTATTCCATGGTTTGATTAGAATTATCTCCCTGGGCACATTTTGCAAAACTTATGATGTAGAACCTTGTAGTTTAGAATGTTCTATTAGGCCAGGATGTGACTGCCATCATATGGGCCGTACTAAGCTCCAGCTAGGAATATTTGGGGACAAAGCAGTAATTAGTGGAGGACACAATGGGGCTCATTGTCCTCCGGCTGATCACTGAGGTTTGCAGCTCCTCCAGCTGAGCAGCATTTAAATAGAGGGATGAACGATGTTCCTAGAGTTCCTGGGCGGACTTTTTCTGCGGCCCCCAGGCAGACAAATCTTCCTAGAATTTGGCCTTGGACATGACAGTGTGGAGCTGCTGGTGCTGAAGGACAGCGAAGGTTGTCTCTGGCTGGGAGCTCTGGTGCCCTCTAGTGAAGGCATGTGAAAATGATGGTGATTCCAAACCACCCTCCATCCCATGGAGAGAACACACATATATATGAATGCTGCATAGGCTGTTTTTTAATTTGCTTCTCATTAAAAATGTAACAAGCTTGATAAATGGTGTTTGTAACATAAGAGTTGCAGTGCTTATCTCCAATCCTCAAGGGCTGCCAACAAAGCATGTTTGCCCAACAACCAGGTAGAAGCACGGCAGCATTAATTAGTCATTAGGAAAACATTGATTATTTCGCCTGTAGCTTAAATAAGGGAGAGAAGATCTGAGGACCAAAGTTGGGATTAGCTGATTTACATCCTAAACACAAGGGAATGGTTCAATTTTTCATTATTCATTCTTAAAGGTTGTCAAAGATTACAACAAAAATTTCAGTTGGTATCTAACAGCTTAGAAACATCTGTCTTGTGTTTATTTTAGAAGGCTTGCCAACATTGCCATGCAATAGAAAGTAATATGGAAAGAAGTAAAATTTCAAATACTGCATTGTGAACAATGAAAATGTAATTTCTCCACAATGCTCATAGATACAGAAATAGATGGGGGGGGGGTGTTTTAAAGTGCTTTTAAAGCACTGTTAAAAAAAAAACCTATAGATTACAAAAAAAAAAAAAAAAAACATGCTGCAATGGTTTGTTCTAAAGGAAAACTTTTTTGATCTGATGAACATTGCAGGCCTTACCAGTCCCACTGAAGCTGGCGTCATTTTGATTTGGGCAATGACTTATTAGTTGGGTTCATTCGCCAATGCCATGCTCCAATGCAGCCTATACATGGTAATGAGTGGCCTTGAGTGGTCACACAGGGGCAAAGGCAGCTAGGACATCATTAGAAGGTTCACTTTAGGGAACTCGTTAGCTCCACATAGTTTTCAAGTCCTTAATGGGAACCTGTGCTATGCCTATGCAGCACAAAGCAATGGGGTCACCGATTTCCCCATACTCCATCTACTCCATTTAAGTGGGAAATGGCTTAAATATCCGGGCACAAAGTAGAAGGAAGGAGTCCTTTGTAAAAGCACTGTTGGTTGTTAATTGGCCTGGTGCTGTCCATAGTCTTGAGACATCTCGAAGTCACAACTTGGTCCTCAGAGATTTGGCACCTGAATGGGGCAGAGAAGAACCAGCAAGGGCTGCTGGAGAGGGAAAGGACTAGGAACCTGTGCTTTGCCCTTTACACATCATATGACTTTGAGAAAAACCTAAGCAGACAATTGATGAGGGGACACAAGACCCATCTTATCTTTATTTAAGTAATTGGTTTATTTGGATCATTTATTCCACTTGTTTTGTATCTTTTTATATTTAATAATAGATCCTAAAAAGACGATTATCAAATATGGAGCCAGTACGTTTTTGAGGGTCTGTAGGAAGCACTGACTGTGGCGTTAACCACTAGCTATCTCTTTTAAGATGTCCCCAGTTTTTCACAACCTTCGTCATCAACCATGGTTGTAGCTTGTCTTTGATGATCACCTATAGCATGCCCATAGTTTCTGACTATCTACTGACTAATTTGTCCAATTTGACCTTTTTTTGTGGCATAACATAAGATTTGGCCCCTTGGTGATATCTCAGGTAGCACTTGAAGTCTTCTACATCAAATAAGTTGACCACAACCAGTGTCTTATGGTAAGGAAGTCCTATAGCATGAGGAACACTGTCAGTAGCAAGGACTTGGACGCAAAACCCACTAGAGACAGGGATGTTTGGTATAACATTTTAGAAGATTTGTTTCTCTTCTTTCATCCTTGAATAAATTCTCTCTTTTCTCTGATTCCTCAGGGAAGTTCAAGCTGCTGGATCAGGACCGGGATGTGCGAGAACCTGTGCAGTATTTCAGCAGCGTAGAAGAGGTGGCAAGTGTCTTTCCGGACCGAGTGTTCGTCATGGAATCCATCACTTTCAGTGTCAAGGTCAGACATTGGGCATTCTGCAAGTGTGTGTGTGATAGGGTATATGAGCCCAAGAAGACCATGAAATGTGAATTGTGGTCTAACAGTCCTTTAGAAGCAAATTTTATAGTAAATGTGTGGCCATTTTCACCACAGGCAACCAATGTTGGCAGGATAGTGTAGGCACCTCCAACCACCAGCGACAAGTGTTTCTTTATTGTAGAGTATCTATGTCAAGTTTTTACTTCCATTGATAGTTTAGTTACAGAAATCAATCAATTACAATTTCAACAGCCAGGATGTACATTTTATGGGTATAAAGTCTTAACCTGAAAAAATGTGCCTTTTGTCTTGAGTTCATTGTGAAAATTAGCATTGCACTTTATGGTACATGAGTGTGCCTAGGTATTCCTGTGCCTACAGCCTCATAGCTGTATATCTGCAGTCCAAGATCTCAGAAACCACTTCCTTATGACTTCTGGCCTCACAAAATTTGGAGTGAGATTTGATGATGTTGCAATTGAGCTGTTCTCCTTGCTGGAGGCTTGGTTCTGAGGAGGCAAAGTCCTGCCTCTGTCAAGCTGGTGGCCTCCACAAAGAGACACAGTACAGACAATGGCATGAGAAATCAATGGAAATCAACAGAAAAAATCAATTGAAGACAGACCAGAGGCAATTGGAGAATGAAGAAGAAGCCATTGATGGGGTCATCTTTGTTCCACCAACCCCCTTCACCCTCCTCATAAGCACGTTTATGTGTACTGTAGCTTTTAATTTATCATTTTACTTATTTTTGAGATTGAAGAGGGGCCATTTTTGGCATACCAATTCAAGTCAAACATAGTTTGAGCTTTTGTAACTTGAGCCCCTTTTGCCCCAAACTTGGCATTTTTAAAGTCCAGTTCATTTCACCAAAATTGCAAAATGTAGCTAGAATCTTAACATTTTTAGCTAAAAATTTGGGTAAATGAGAATAACAAATTTTGTTGATTTCTAATCACAGAAATCCAATGTAAAATGAGATTAAAGTGTGGTATTCATGCTAGCTGGAATAATTTTTAATGAATATATAACTTTTTTCCCAGGTGGTGTCGGGGGAGTTTAGCGAGGACAGTGAGGTCTACAACTTCACACTACACACAGGAGATGAGCTTACTCTCATGGGTCAAGCAGAAATTCTGTGCGCTAAAACGGTCAAAGAAAAGTCCCGTTTCAACACCATCTTGAGGAAACTGGGCAAGACCGGCACACTGGGCAAACAGGTGAAAGGTAAAATGCCCTGCTTAATATGCATGAACCATCGAACCAACGAAAGCCTAAGCCTACCATTCCAATGCAAGGGCAGCTTTAGCACCCGGAGCCCATTGGAGCTACAGATGCAGGAGGGTGAGCACACCATACGGAGTATTATTGAGAAGGTTAGGCTGCCTGTCAACGTAATAGTGCCTACTCGCCCCCCTCGCAACCCCTATGACCATCACATTATCCGTGAAGGTCATCGATACAAACTGGTCAGTATTATCTCCAAGACTGTGGTTCTTTGTTGTCTTCTACGTAAGGAAGAGGTCAACCCCTTCCATTTCTTGCTGCTCACAGACATGCCCCGTTTTTTACTCCCTGAGGGTCTTCTTTGTGGTGACCCCCATTTTGACAAACTAGTAAAGGACTGCGCCCTTTACTGCCAGGAACAGAAGTTTAACCCAGATGAGTATTCTAAGGCTGTTCGGGAGACAAAGACAGATTTTGCTGAGGAATGTGCCAGCCCACGTAAAATACGGGTTTGCTTGCAGGGCTTCTCAGCCGGTTCAATAAACTACACCCGTGAGGAGCTGAGTCAGGGCCTACAGAGGTTATCCTTGTGTGTTTACAGTGGGACAGTCTCTGAGGATGCCAGCCCCCAGGATTGTCGAGATGCCCAACGCCAAGGGTTGGGGTCATCTTCTGATAACTCAGACTTAGATCGGGAGTACATGACACCAGATTGGGTGGAACATGATTTTAGGACTCAGGAACAGTTGGAAATACCCTACGAAGAACTTTGGACAAACCAGAATGTGGAAAATTACTCTGAGCCCAGCAGCAAGCCTGTCGGGTTGGAGAGTGGCAACAAGACCCAACAGGACCTTATCTCTTTTGTGACCACCCCTTCTCCTCTTGAAGGCAAGTCCTGTTCACCACCTCCACCAGCCTTAGGTGTCGATGAAGTAAAGACAGAAGCACCTCCACCAGTGCCCCCAAAATCTGAAGCAGTAAGTACATAATCCTTATTCTTCCTAGTCCTATCTTGCAAGTATGGAGTGTTTGATGAAAGTTTGGAATTCAATTTACATAAATTTGCTGAGCAACGCGTTTTGCAGAAATGAAGTTGTTAAAGAACAAGCCTTCACAGAATACATTCAAGGCGTCGAAGTTAATTTTTTCTAGAAAGCTCAAATGTCCAAATGAGAACATTGTCTATGTGGTTTGCTGGATCAACCAGGTTCACCCATGACAGTCTATCTTCTATCTTCTTTAGCCTTGGAGAGCTTTAATAAATCAGGCCCAATGTGACCAACTCAGGAAAACTACACCAAATACAGAGAGATAATTCACTTTACCCAAATAGGATTGTAAGGAGGGCCCAAGAAGGCACACTGATCCATGTTTGATGCTAGTATAATATCGGTACTTATATACAATCATTCATAGCTTATAGAGTAGTTACATGAACCATCGCGCATTCAAAAATATCTATATATTGTTTATCATAGAGAGACTGACCCTTAAATAAAGGCATTCTGATGGTACAGAAACTTTCACAGGGTAAGTCACAAGGGGCAACCCTCTTTTTTTGGTGATCAGAACCATGAATACTTACATAATACATATAACAAAGTAGAAAGTATTCAAAATAGTTAAATCTGAAAAACATAAAAAGGCAAAGTAAATATAAACATTTTTCAAGGGTAAATCAAGTTATCAAAAGGTCGAAGCCAACTATTAAACTTTAACTCTATGTCTTTGCTCATTTTTAGCTACTATTTTTTTCAACTTGACTAACTGTTGAATTTTTATGGTTGATCAAACTCATTTCCCCCACCTACTAGATTGTAAGCTCTTCGGGGCAGGGTCCTCTCCTCCTGTATCACTGTCTGTAATAGTCTGTCATTTGCAATCCCTATTTAATGTACAGCACTGCGTAAAATGTTGGCGCTATATAAATCCTGTTTATTAATAATAATAATAATAATAATAATAATAAGTAGAAAAATCCTTTGTTCATGGTTTTTGATCGTGACCATGTTTTCTAGGAGATTGAATGTGGTTAAAATTAATCAAAAATTGCCTCATAGCTATGAGAAAATGATTAAATTAAACATACATTTATTGATATTGAAAAATATAATACATTAAAAAAAGAAAAACTATTCCTAGGATAGCAACAATTTGTATAAGAGCACAGGGTCAATAGTAGAAGACCGGGATGCCAGGGTCTAGCTCAGTGTTTCTCAACCAAGGTTCCGTGGAATCTAAGGGTTCCTCCAGAGGTTTGAGCAATAAGCAATTTGTGACTCTCAGGTGAGTTAAGTGACATCAATTATCTTTTTGGCTATCTGTAAGGGTGGCATTCTTCCCAATGGCCAGCATGTAGGGGACATTCTTCCTAATGACCACTAAGTCAATTTACTGTGAGCTGTGGATATAGTAATTAAAGCAGAGGTTCCCTGCAGACCTGAAAGTTATTTCAAGGTTTCCCCCATGTTAAAAAAGTTGAGAAACACTGATCTAGCTGTCAATGCTCAAACGGTGCTTCTTCATGCTGCCTGTGAAGATTATTCTATTTGTTCCATCTGTTTAACTATCAGTCAGCACTTTTCCATCTTTGGAGTATCCATCATTACAGATCTGGATCACCTACCATTCTGCCCCAAGCCCCATTGTGTTTATTATAATGTTTGATGGTTCTAAACTGAACTGCATTTTTATATCATCATCAAGGTGTAATGATCTTTTATTCCATGGCACACTGTTGAAAAAATATTTTCACCTTAGTAACAGTGAGGGAAAATGTACTTGAAACAAACATGATCTTCTTCTTGCTTTTGTTTTGTAGGTGAGGCAGGAATGTCGCCTTCTCAATGCCCCACCAGTGCCCCCACGGGACGGCCGGCTCTTCCCTTCATCATCTAGCCCTCCTGTCCCACCGCGGCTTCCAAAATCCCAACTATCCCAAACACAATCACCCAGCCCCAGCCTTTCCTACTACTCTTCTGGGCTACACGACATGTGAGTATCTCATGGCCCAAATTTAACCACATGATTTCCTAGCGTTAGGAGGACCAGCCATTATGAAATTTAGGAAAAGCCGATATTAATTTTAAAGTAATTATGTAGGCAAAGTTTAAAAAAAATTAAGAAAAACATGTGAAAAACATGAGCATGACTTGTGGGTATGGGAGGTCCTGATAAACACTGCCCACCTTCTTATCCCAAATCGTCCTATTCTCTATGATTTTTGGGGTGCCTAATGCCAAAAGTGTCTAATAATGGAGTTCTTTATGTTCCTTATACTCACCAGAGCTTGCTTCATACCTTTATGTGAGGTGTGGGGAGACTGCCAACATCAAGAGCCAAACTTAGAGAATGCACAAAAAGTTAAAAAAGAGTGGGGATATACAAATTTCATGGGTAGGTCTAAATATTGAGATACGTTTGGTCTTGGTTGGCTCCTTACACCTTAAGGAAGAATTTCAGTTTAAAATGCCTTTACAGTTTTTCAAGACTATTTGGATCCTAAAAAATTAACTACACTGTATTTCAAAAAGGTTGTGGACACCTGACCATCACCAATATTGCCAAAAAATTGTGGTTCCTCTAAAATGATTGTTGCCAGTGAAGGATATTGTTCATGCCCATGGTTTTGTAACTGGATGCCCATCATGCTCATATGTGTTATGGATATGTTCATAAACCTTTGACTATTTTATAGCGCAGTGTTTCTCCAACTATGGTTGCGTGGAACTCTAAGGTTTCTCTGGAGATTTATTTGGCCACTCAGGTCAGTTTAACTGACACCAATGATCTTTTTATAGAGTAAGAGTGGCATACTTCCCAAACGGCCAGCAAAGGAAGAATCATTTCAAGGGTTCCTCCATGTTAGAAGAGTTTAAAAGGCTGGTATAGTGTTTCTGTTCACGTTTGTGTTCCATTTTTTATATCAAAGCTGATATATACTTTTTGATCTTTACAGATCAGGAAATCGCAGTGGCAGTTGTTCACCCTCCCCAGATTCCTATTCTTTATACTGCTACCCTTGTACCTGGGGAGACTGCAAGGCAGGAGATGCATCCAACCGGCCGATGTCCAACACCATGGCCTCCACTTCCCAACCCACACAGACATCTTGGTCAGATTCTTGGGCCTATGCTGACACCGGTCCGAGCGTGGCCAGTGGCCGCTCTACCCCTCTACTGAGCACAGACACAACAATTAAAACTTACTACAGCTGCCCAAGGTTAAAGCCCCCACAAACTCAAAAACGCTTTGCCCCTTTTGGAGCCTTGAACCCTTTTGCCAACCCAGCCTTTACGTCTACTCCTTCATCATCTGGAGATTGGTTAGATCCTCTGGAACATGCTAAATCTTCTTCATCTTCTGTCTCAGATGTTCTGGATCCCTTTGATGTGAGTAATAGTCAAAGCACATCCCCAGACTCCTCTTCCATTGGATCGGAGCTCCGATTCATGCCGGAATCCTTATTTAAAAGCGGGGGATCTGGGACTTCTCCTGCTCGACCACCCCGACCGGCAAAAGGGTTCGAGACTGAAAACATTGTAATTAGAAGCACAGCTCCTATCTCACCTACCATTGTAAGGGGTGCAGAGGGAGGGATCACAAGAGTTTATCTTACCCAAGGTGTCATTGAGGTGCCACCAATCTCATCCAGAAGTAGCTTGGATACATCTTCCTCTCACACTCCTGGTGCCCCAAGAGCTCCTGGAGACCCTACAACATGGCACCCACCACCTGATCTATCAGCTTTGTCAGTGGAAGAGGTCTCAAGGTGCCTCAGGTTTATTGGACTGTCTGAAGATGTAGTAACGTTCTTTGTGAGGGAACGTATTGACGGCAGCATCTTCGTCCAACTGACGGAGGAGATCCTTTCCGATGACTTCAAGTTGACTAAACTTCAAGTTAAAAAGATTATGCAGTTCATCAAAGGATGGAGGCCGAAGATTTAGATGGTATTGTACCCACAGACAAAACTTCTAAGCCTCCAAAAAAAAAGGTGATCAGGAGACGTTGCAGGGCACAGACTGGGCTATTTTTATCAACAGACTTCCAGAATTTTAAATTTTTTCCATATTTTGTGGACATTTGTTTTTAACTAATAGGTCCTCACAAAACAGTATACATAGCACAATTTGCACAAAATGTAACACAAGGTTAATGGCAACAACTGCTAAAAATTTAATATTGGAGCTGTGTATTAAATATTGAAAATGGCATAACTACTGGAACTGTATTATATTGTGAACATGATGTTGCATGGGGTGACTTGGTTTCTCTATTTTTCGGTCCATGGGCCTGATTTATTAAAGCTCTGCAAGATTGGAGAAGATAAGAACCTGGGTGATCCAGCAAACCTAGAATGAATTTCTTGAAAATAATTTGCTTTTATTTGGCAAATGTTTTCAATTCCGGAACAGATACATTTCAGGTTTGCTGGATCACCCAGGCTCTCCCATGGTAGTCTATCTTCTCCTGTCTTGAAGAGCTTTAAAAAATCAGGCCCAATATTTCAATGTGTGTTGCAGATATGAAAAAGCAATAAGGGCCTGTTTTCTGCTCATTAAATGTATGGCTATGTATCTGGTCTTGAGCAGAGTATGCAGCCAACATATAATTATTGCTATTTAGGTCTACCTGTACTATTGAGCCTTTTCGAGTTACTAAGGAGGGCTTGGCTCTGGTCGGTCCTCCAAAGTAAATGCAACCACCTGGCTGGGTTCAGGTGAGAAGGCCCTAGATCTTTTAGAGACAGGATTGGTGCATTTTTTGCACCAGGTATTTAGTTATTCTGACCTAAGATTCAGGCACGTGGACCTTCAAAAAGATATCTTCATTTATTTCTTGTACAATTGTCAGAAATGTAGAAGGTAAGAAAAAAAGTTGTTCCCCGTTTCTTTAAAAAAGAACCTGAGAAAGTTTTAAACTCTTCCCCTACAAATATAAACATTCTGGGGCTGGAATTACAAAAGTATAAATTCATGCATTCCTACTAAAAGTATGGAGATGTTCTAACAATCAGCCCGCTAATGCCACTCATCATACCGGTTTTTGTTGCCCACATCTTTTACAAACATCATTCCCTAGTGGTTGAACTTTTGATAGTTAGACTTACGTCTTTTTTCAGCCTATGTAACTATATTACCCCTGTAGAACACAGAGAGCTAAATCAGCATTTGCATCATTTGTAAAAGGCACGATTACTGATAGGGGGGCCCTTCCAAATTTTACTAATGCAGAATAGTGCACCTTACCGACATCTGTTACACGACCATTGAGTAAAACATTAATATTGGCTGTTAGCATTGATTTTATGAATAGGGCAGTTTTATTAAATTAAAAAAAAAAATATTCCAATAACCTCCGCAGCGGTAACCCAGAGTGTGACTCGAGGTAGAAATAAGTTGCTAAAAGCGGTAACCCCGAGTCACACTCGGGGTTGGTAAACCTATGGAAGCTAATAGTAAAAAGAGCCTTACCGGATCGGCCAGAGTCGTCCATCGCCGCCAACCCGGTCTTCTCTCTTCCTCCGGCCGACTTCTGCACGCGATGAGTCACCAGGTAGTTCCCGGTGACGTCAGTGCGTGTGTACGTTGCCGGTGGGGTGGGAAATTCAAAAGCTATTTGTATTGCATTCAATACAAAATAACTGTATTGAATGCAATACATTGGATTTATATGTGTAAAAGCAGTACATTGGTTTCATGAACATTTATTTTACAGTATATATATTAGTATGAGTATAAGATGTATTTTTTTTTTTTTTAATTAACAGAATTTTTTTTTTTTTTAAATAATAGATTTTTTAATTTATTCAGTTTATTATTTAGACGTGATTTGTGATTCAAACTTTATTATACTCATACTATTATAATATACTGTAAAATAAATTTTCATGAAAAACAATGTACCGCTTTTAGACCGGAAAGAAATGAACCGCTAGGCAGGTTAAGCAAAGAATTATACCAGAGCTCCTTTGCATGACCTGGTAGACAATGGCAAATATCCTAAAACCTGTTGCATAGACTTTGTTAACTGATGTGCAACCCATTCTGGTCTAAATTCATGGCCAAATGGTTTGAAAAATAACCCTCATTGTGATCTCTGACATGAGACTGCATTCTGTTGTATTTAATTGGACAATCCATGTCTTGTACACTTGTAGTGGCATATGAGGGTCAGCAAAGCACTTGCTGAGCATTGTCAAGAAAGAAGAGCTTGTATATGTATTAGGCAAACAGGTTGAAAAAAGACAAAAGTCCATCAAGTTCAACCACTAGGGAAATACACATAAAATCCTATAGACATAGTTGATCTAAAGGAAGGCAAAAAAAAAAACCTAATACAACTTGCTCCAATAGGAGAAAAAAAATCCTTCCTGATTGAAGCAATGGGATGTTCCCTGTATCACCACTCTCTGATATCTTTACTTTAAAGCCTTAATACCCAGTTATATTCTGTGCTTCTAGAACAGCAACAAACATTTTCTTAAAGCAATCTATAGAATTTACTGAAAGTACTTCCCAAGGGAGCCGATTCCACATTTTCACCTTACAGTGAAGAATCCCTTCCTTACCTGGAGCTTAAACTTCTTCTCCTCCAGGCACAAAGAGTGCCCCCTTGTTCTTTGTAATGATCTCAAAGTGAATAATGGTTAAGAGAGTTCTCTATATGGACCATTTATATATTTATACAGGGTAATTATATCCTTCCTTGTATGTCTCTTGTCAAGGCAGAATAGATTCAGTTCAGCTCATGGCCCCACTACAGCCATTAAAAAAATTGACAAACCATAGCTGTGGTTGGTAATATATTACCAAGATTTACATGGAGCTGGCTGGAAATACATTAAATATACACATACTTATCTTGAGGTCTTTAGGGAAAACAAAATTCAGAAATATGAATGTACCATGACTGTCTGATCTATGGTTCTGGTGGCTTTTCTAAATGCAGTACATTGTTTTTCATGAAAATTTATTTTACAGTATAATAGTATGAGTATATTAAAGTTTGAAACACAAAATCATTTAAAAACAATAAATTGAATAAATTAAAAAAATTTATATATTTAAAAAAAAAAAAAATAATACACATTTTACTCATACTAATATATATACTGTAAAATAAATGTTCTTGAAAACAATGTACTGCTTTTACACATAAAAATCCAATGTATTGCATTCAGTACAGTTATTTAGTATTGAATGCAATACAAATGGATTTTGAATGGATTTCCCCCCCTGCCTGGCCAAGATGTACACACGCACTGACGTCACCGGGAACTTCCCCGGTGACTCATCGGATGCAGAAGCAGGAAGAAGAAAGCAGACGGAGATTGCAGCGCTAGATGGCGTGGGACCCCGGCGGATCAGGTAAGCGCTCTATTTACTAACCTTCCCTAGGTGTTGCAACCCCGAGAGTGACTCTGGGTTACCACTTGTAGCAACTTTTTTCTACCTCGAGTCACTCTCGGGGTTACCACTAGGGAGGTTAAAGCTTTAAGGATCAGCACAGTAATAGGAGTCTTTTAAAAAAACAGAAAAAGCAGCAGCCCCCATATAGCTCAGTGCAGGTTGCTTGCTAGAGTGGGGCTCTATCACAGCCAATAAACATGGAACGGGTATAAAAATTATCATAGCAATTTGTTTCCTCTATAAAAAAAAAAAAAAAAATCTATACGACACCCTAAATAAAAAGCAGCCACGACACATAAATGAAAAGAAACATTTTATTAATCATGCCCACATTGCATGGAATGGACGCATTGCTGGGGCTCGGTCACCTCCTCTACTTGTCCATAGTGGACAATCAAGTCTTTTAGCCAGCGCTAAGTGCAAAAATTAAACTCCATTCAAGAAAAGCTTCTTTAGGGCGGGGACATTGTGCCCGAGTAATCGCAGACTTAAGGCACGTACGGCTCAAATCTTTAGTTGGGGGTTCAAGCCTTTCCTCTCCTCCTCGGCCTCTGTACAATCACTGGTCTCTGGGCTCATACATGGGTTAAGGCCCCCGATGTAGGCAGATAATTAGTGGTGGAATTTCTTATTGGGGTCGTTGGCGTGGTCGATCAGTAGCTGACAGGGTGTGAACTGGCTTCCGTACACGCTTTCGTACTTTCTCATCTTCTCTACGATACGCTTCGCTCCAAAGGCGTCCGTGTATCTGAAGGGACCTGTGTAGAGACAAAAAGAGGGTTTTATATGTGAAATGGGATCACATAGGAAGAGAATTTACAGTTTGCCAATGCACAAGGTCCAGGGTGAAAATATCTCCATTTATTTATTTTCTTTAAACAGGACATTACCTGTATCTAAACAATTAGCAAATGTTCTGATTTTGTTCGGAAAAATAGCAGAAAGCTTCCTGGTACGAGTGTAGCCAGGCACCCTATACCTACATTGTGAGATCTAAGTCATTGCTGGAAATTTGGGCATGTCCGTACTGTTCTGCTTATTGTTCTTGCCCGTCACTGGGAACATGGGAGTGCAAGGATCTCCCAGATTCAACATTATCTGTTCTGTGTATATGTTCTTCTCCATCTGGATCATTACTCTACTAGTTATCAGATCCATAGTTACCACTGGCAGCCTTGACATGAGGAAGCAATGCCCTGTCCATACCAGGATCGCTACCTTAATATGGCACTGAACAAGGCAAGGCAAGTCCATAATGACAAGAAATCAACTGCAGGGAGACCAAAGATAGTACTAGCAGCTGGTCCTTTGCTACAGTTGCCACATTACAGGTACTCTTCATTAAACATAATAAACATACAATGACTTTAAACATATTTTTACATGCAACCAGAGTTGAACATCATATGGCTTGGTTATCAGTCTCTCTTTATCTGCAAAGAAGGACACTGGACAAGTAAAGGTCTCCATGAGGAGTTAAATTAGATGTACTGCATATAATATGCTAACCGAAATGTGCTTCTAGCAGGGGAAAGAGGGGATAATAAGCATTTTTTTTGCTCCTTTGCTTGATACCGTTCAATGCGTGGATACCACAGATAAAAACCACGTGTACCTCTTCAGAGACCTTATAACTCCCCACTCTCCTTAGGTATGTTGTAAAATATGGTGACAAACAACCATGTGACTATTAGAGACTTATTTGTGGGTCACCTATATGGGGCTAATGAACCAAACTTTATCTCACCTCCAAGACATGGCGGGAAGCCAAGACCAAACACAGCACCGATATCTCCCTCCACTGGATTGCTCAGGATACCTTCCTGCAAGCACATGACGGCCTCATTCACAAAGCGGGTGACTAGACGCAGCTGGATGTCCTCATCAGATGAGCTTTAGGAAAAAAGGATTCACAGGCATTAATCACAAAGCTGTATTTAACCAAAAATGGATTCAAATATTCTGTGACTGCTGGGATCCTAAATACCAAAATGCTAGATTAAGTTTAGGTTTTAACCTCCCTGGCGGTAATCCCAAGTGTGGCTCGAGATGAATTTTCCATACCAAAAGCCGTAACCCCGAGAGCCACACTCAGGGTGGAGTTGCCAGGGAGCCTAAAAGTCCCACCTGGTGCCGGGCATCTGTGTACCTGGCAATCTGTGTCTCCGGCGTGTGAATGTTGGGGATGCAAGGCCAGGGGAAGCAGCTCGCTAGTGTGTGGCTGGGAGGCGGGAAATTTAAAATGCCAAGTATTTTTAAATGTAGCGCTATTACATTTAAAAATACTTAGTATTCATAACGCCAGGGAGGTTAAGGTACTATTTGTTGGCAAGCCTTGTACCGTCCCCCCCACTATATAGATGCCACCATTGCTAGTTATAGCAGTGTTCTCCCCAGCGCCTATTAGCTGGACACACCATCCTGCACTTTCCAGTAGCTGCCCGGCTGTTTTTGGGTGGTTGGGTCACAATCCAGGGAGCCACCACCCATCCACAGCTTCTGCCCACCCAGCCAATATCAAAATTCTGGGGAAAATATTGTATACACTGACCAAGCCGCAGCAGCCCCTTCCACTTTCATCATATTAGGATCAGACTTACACTTCAGGTTTGGCCTGCAGTTTGAATTTCTCCAGCAGTTCCTCTGTTCCAGAGTTGATAGCTCTGTCCTTCACTCCCTGCTGGTAGATGTAAAAACCTTTTCCAGATTTACGGCCTGCGACAAAACACAAGGATGTTCAGGACCTGCATGAGGCTGTATTCAAGCCATTAAAATGAGAGTTTCATATAGAGAAATGGTTTTACGGAAAATTTTAGTTAGTTAAGTAAACATTTTAAGGTTTAAATTATCAGGAGATGAAAAAATGAAGATGGTGAGATGAAGAACTGACATAAGTAGAACTAAATTATTCATTCTAACAATCTGAGATCAGGCAGGGCTTCATTGCAGACAGGGATAAGCAATGTCCCTTCCGCAAAAAGCATTCTTATAATATATATAAAATTTGCTGAGATGTGTGGGCAAAGCTCAGCATTTGATGAAAAGATACCTAGTACATTTCGGATTTTGCTGGAACCGAATTAGCTCGTCCTGGCCCAGAGATCAAATGAAGGAAGAGAAGAAAAATGGAACTCCCCATGATGGAATGGGGACAGGTGAGTATACAAGAGGGTTTTAGTTACACTTTCTAAAAGGACTCTTACACTGGTGAACATAGGTAATTAATCTTCATTTTGGGGTTATACAGGACACACCAAGAGCAATAAGTATATATCAGTATCAGTGATTGTACACTCTATTTTGAGGCTCTTGCCATAATGTACAATATGCACAAAATGTGTATTCACTAAAAATTGAGAAAAGGCAAATGCAATGTACTTGGACTCTCTGTAAACAAACAATTATGCTAGTTTTCTAGGGACTGTCATTACACATATAGGGCTCTTTTCATAAAACAGGGAATTGGAATATTCCCTCAAAGAGTTCCTGGTGGGAATCAAATACTGCCATTGAAACACATGGACCTGAAGATTCCCGCAAGGAAATGTCCAATTCCCTGCTTCTTTGAGAGGCACATTGTGATAAGCAACCCGACGGGTCGGCTGGACTAAAAGTTTTTTTAAATACTTTTTTTTTTTTTTAACTCATATAGGGAGTTCTAGAACTCACCCAAAAATCCCTTCTGTACCATGGCTTTTAACAAATCAATGTTTCCTCCTCCGAAACGTTCACCAAAAGCTTTTCCTAGATCTTCAGCCACGTGAGCTGCAACATCGATACCAACTTCATCGGCCAGAGTAGAGGCGCCCACAGGAAAGCCAAAACCGGTGGAGAGAGCATCCAGCTTCTTGGGGGCAACCCCTTCCTGATAACAGAATGGAATACAAACCAGAAGGTTAAAATACACCCATGTACAAATACACATACATGAACACACACTTGACCTTGAATAGCAAATATACAAACATTCTCACTGACCTGCAGAACTCGAACAACTTCTGCCATCATGGGACCCAAACATCTTGTGGTGTAAAATCCTGGCCCATCCTGAAAAAGTATTCAACATTTAAATAGAATACAAAAGTATATTTGTATATATATCTCTATCTTGATGTTATATAAAAGGTCATAACAGCTTGCTGGCTTTCGAAGTTGTAAGGTCGATGTGCACACACTTCTAAACCTAACCAGAGTTCACATCCTGAGAGTAACCTAAAAGTATTAATATGGTCAAACTTACCAGCATTTACCCAATGAAATAATCGTTTTGGGCTGTGTAAAACCTTAATACTTTAAAAAGGAAAAAATACATTTGTATTGTATGTATCAAAGTACAAAGCCCTGTTAAAAGAACTGTAAGCAAAAAATATGTGGTACTGGATCTTGTTGCACTCCCAGGAGTTACAGAGCAGCACTGAAGCCAGGCAAAGAAAAAAGCCACAGCTGTCAGGGGCCTCTCAGTGATGTTATTTCTGTCCAATTGTGCAGACATAACAAAACACATCAGGACTGGTTGATAAAGGTTGAAAATACAACCCGAGTTACATATTTGTTAAGTTGCCATTGATAATTTCTTCAAATACTCTGTCAATATTTGACAACGTTAACTCAAAACTATTTATTCCAGAAGTGAAAACTCTGGCCCGTGGGCCAAATCTCGGCCCTCAAGGTCCTTTTTTTTGGCTCCCCAAAGAATTGCGAAAATTAACTACATCTTGCCCGCCTGTCCATGTTCATCTCACATCTTCATTTTTTAATTCATGCAATACATTATTTCTGTACACCCATCAAAGCCCAGGCAATGATCACATGGTGCCTGACTTCCAGGGAGGGGGATGGTGTTTGTTTCAATCCATGAGAGACTACATAGTGTAATATTTAGTGTCAGACAAACGTGATGTGAGGATGAACCACACACCGTCTGCATAGATAGAAATTAGTCCTTTCAACCCTAAAGTGTGTAAAGGGGTTTGTTTTTGTTAGTTATGGATGAAGTGTTAAACTTCCTCATTTTTTTTCAATAAATTTCAAGTTTGGCCCCCGATTTGGTCTAAATTTTTAATTTCGGCTCTCTGTGTATTTGAGTTTGACACCCCTGATTTATTCTATAGGCTAAAGAATTGCATGCAAATTGAAGAATAGTAACATGTAAAACACAGAGCGGTATTATAGATACTCACCACTAGATGGCACTGCAGGATTTAGCATGCAATTACTACACACACAGGGGCTGTACAGCAAACCTGCACACATTACTACATAGGAGTCTACGGCGGAGGCCCACTATTTATTTACTACCTCTTTAAATGTGCCCAAATTACATTACAATTGCAGCTCTTTTAGCTTAATTACTGACATTTCTGTGCACGAATGTCACAATTACAACAGCCAGTGCCAATATGTATTACAACAACATATAAACCACCACTACATATCTCCCATCCTATTGTGTGTGAGATTCCCCCACATACTAGATTGTAAGCTCTTCGGGGCAGGGTCCTCCCCTCCTGTATCACTGTCTGTATTAGTCTGTCATTTGCAATCCCTATTTAATGTACAGCGTTGCCCAATATGTTGGCGCTATATAAATCCTGTTTAATAATAATAATATAACTTACCTTCACCACAATGATGACTTTGCCCTGCTTCAGTCCAACGGCTACAGCAGAAGCGGTGGTGTCCTGGGAAGTTTTTTCTGTAGTGATAATTTCCAAGAGCTGCATCTTATCCACAGGGGAGAAATAGTGCATCCCTATCACCTGTACAGCAGAGAGAGAGATGAATGTGGGTTACACCTCAATTACCTACAGGTACATGGTTAACGAGGAAGAATAAAAGACGTGCATTAGGTTTCACCAGTCCTGGCAACTACATTCAGCAAAAATCTTCCCTTGCAAGCGGATAGGCCTGCATTGCAAGGATCAAATACTCATTTACGTCTAGAGGTAGGGTAATGGTACTTTGTCATCAGCCTCCGCTAGAACCACCTCCACGTCTGCTATGCCTTGTGGTCACAAGGCACTGACACTATTTGTCACAATGCAGGCCCAGTAGACCTGCAGTAACAGTACCTTCCCCAGTAATAATAATAATAAGCTGGGTGGCAGCCCCTGTATTGTGACCCAACTCTTTAGTATACACCCAAAAATGCGGGGTGGTGCACCCGGCTAAAAGGGGCTGGGGAGAACACAGAGTAAGGAGAGAAAGTCTAATACCTGCCTATAGCAGTGAGATGAAAGAGAAGTGTACTGGTAACCAGGGCATGAAGGATAAGTGAAAACGATCCTGGAGTTCAACTTTTGTTTTGGCACACAATGAAATTAAATCCTGAGCCATCTCCACATAGCATTAGGATTAGTTGTCCGGATTAAAGACAACTACAGCTACCATTATTTGAAAGAAATTATCTGGATTATCCAAATTTTTACTACTTATGGGGAGCACTCTGGCCTATGCAGCGCTAGGTCCTAGGTTCAAATCTCGCCCAGGACACTATCTGCATGGAGTTTGCAGGTTCTCCCCATGTTTGCGTAGGTTTCCTCTGGCTACACATAGCAAAAACATGCAGTTAGATTAATAGGCTTCCACCCAAATTCACATTTCAGTCATGAATCATAACGCGAACGATTCCTTAAGGAACTGCAGTAACTAACGGTATACCAAAAGTGTGGGTGCTAAATAAATACTGTATAATAATAATAATGTTGCAGAATATTCCACAATATTGCTACTCCAAGATGTTCCTCCAAGACATAACCAAAGCTGAACGATCTGCTCCTTAATGATCCCGGAAGGTACACACGAACCGCAGACTCACCTTGTCAGGTCTCTTGCTGACTGCAGCGATTTGACCAATGGGGAGGGCGGATGTGTTACTGGCAAATATACAGTGAGGGGGGACAACCTGAGGAAGACAGACAGCAGGTGTCATAAAACAGACAAAGCCATAGATAAATATTACTGAGATACAAACATGAAAGATGATCAGAGACTCACAGCCTCCACTTCCTGCAGAACTTTGTGTTTGATTTTAATGTCCTCAAAGACGGCCTCGATCACCATGTCTGCTGTCTCAAAGCCCTTGTAGTCCAGTTGACCTGTCAGGTTGCTCATCACACTGTCCCTCTCGAAGGAGGTCAGAGTCTTCTTCCTCACCTTGTCATTCAGCCTGCAGGAGGGAAGACAATGGCATCATATAATAGGACACACAGTTTGTGTTTATAGTGAGTTAGTACCTGGTAATCAGCAGCTAGCTTACAGATGGGATATTATATTGGTTCTGGCCATGGCTATGAACAATACCACTTTTCGCTGCATTTGCAAATAAGGTTGTTGTATGCAATGCTAAGTAGTGTGCCATGTAGCTCAATAGGAGGTCTCAGGCTTTTGGAGTCACTGTGACCCCTGCAGACAGAACACAACTTTCAGGCCCTGAGAGGAGCCCAAACTGCGCATGCCCAGTCAATCAAACCACATTTGGACATGTCCGGCTAACATAACCCAGGCACGGAAGATCTTCAATGAAAATAAATTATTACCAAAGGTCCAGCATGCCTTGCCCACGTAGATAAGGGCAGGTTGATCTCCTTGGACTTTGAAAGCCTGTACAGTGGCAGAACATTGCTGGTGATTAAGAATCCCCATTATGTGTTGTATGAATAATGTTAATCTGTAACTAGCCATAAATACGGTGATAGTCCTGGCCTACACTGCAAGGTCACATGATAAAAGGTACTGTGATGCATCCCTGAGTATAAACCTCAGCAGCGAGCACCCGAGACTCACTTTGTACTTTTGAAACTTGCATACTGGGACACAGCAAGGTCTCTTGGCCAGGCCAGTTTTTTAAGCGATATTGTTTACGTTCTCCAGTGGGAAATTGAACTTAGAATGGTTCAAAAATGGCATGCAGAGGGCAAATAACTAATCATTAGTATTATTTGTGGTCTCCTTGCAGCAAATTTTTTTATTAGTACTGACCTTCCATGTCTTGTTCTGCAAGGTTTCTTTATGTGGAGACTCCAATAAAAGTATACCATTTCCAAATCTAACTGCTCCTTATAAAATAAATATTTTTTTTCCCTGCCAGCGAGTCTGAAATTGTTTATTAGGATAGACCACCAGTTAAAACGAATAAAATTGTACTGTCAGATCACCAGGATAATCAATAAACCTGCTTCATTGGGGTATGGCTGCATTTGGTGTTCATTTCCTAAACAATTTGATTAAATCTTTCAAGACAGTAATTACTTTATATTGAGGTCTATGCATGAACACAAAGACCTTTTCTACACTAGTGATATTTTTTGGTCTCATATGTGCAAATTCTCCTTCTTTCTTACCCTTTGTAGACCTGCTGCTGTCCTCTGCCCAGACCTTCCACTGTAGTATCTTTCAGAATGGTCTGAATGCCTTTATCCACAGAGACCTGAGCAATACCGGCTCCCATCAGACCAGCACCGAGGATGGCCAAGTTCCTGCAATTATAGAGAATCCCTTTATAATGTTTTATACATGATTACCATTACAAAACAATACATTTCTGTGTTTGTAATACAGCACATTCTCGAAGAAACCTAATTACCTAATACAGGCAGGGCAAAAAGATGCGTGAAAAGGGCTTGAACCACAGATACTCCCCTTTCAGCACTCACTTGTTGTCCTATATCAGATACTTGTAGCTATTATGGAACCAGTCCCTTGGCTTAAACAGTAAAGTTACCATCACCACCACTTCAGTGTTCAACGCCAGCTAACCTTGGGGATTTTAGTACCAACTGTGTGAAAGGGGCATTATTAGAAGAGCAAGGGTAGATCGGAGTAGACCTCTTTGCATAGAGAAAATCACACTGTCCTAGATGTGTAAGATGATGGCGTCTTTTTAGGTGTTGTATCATTTTGGGAAGTAGTCTAGAGCCTATGCCCTGTGTTTACAGCTTAGCAAGACTGAATATTGATATACTAACTGAAGTCTCCAGCAGTAATGCCAATAACATTGCTGGATTTACAGACAAAAAGGGAAGCTGTATATATGGAAGAACAAAATAACAGGACGTAAAACCTCAAAACAGCAGAAAAAAATAGGAAATAGGAAAAATAACTACTTAGTACAATTTGAAACAAAACAATTAGAGACTTACTTGACTTCTTTCTGAGGAGTTCCAAATTTGTTCTTTTTGCACTGAACCTGTCCATGGTAGAGTCCAGTCAGAGCTTTAGATTCACTGGTCATTCCCAGCTCACCAAATTTCTGTAAGAAAGGAGAATGAAGGTGAGAGATAGCAGCCATACTCATATCTGGATTAAATGACAGAACTAAAATAAAAGCACATGGACTTGTCCTTGTCTTATATTCACCTATATCACTCGCTGACCATGTTCTTGTCAGATGTTCTAACTCCCATAAGTACACCCTGACTTCTATTTCCAACAAATACAGGACAAGTTAGCATGTACTTGTATGAGTCAATGACAAGGAAGTGTTAAATGAATACAGGACAAGCACTCCAAAAACCAGAACGTATTGCCCATTAGCAAAGTACCGTATTTTTTGCCATATAAGACGCACTTTTTCTTCCCCAAAACTGGGGGGGAAAAGTTAGTGCGTCCTATACGACAAATGTGTTAAAAAAAATAATTAAAATATTATACTCACCCGATAATTTGAAACAAAACAATTAGAGACTTACTTGACTTCTTTCTGAGGAGTTCCAAATTTGTTCTTTTTGCACTGAACCTGTCCATGGTAGAGTCCAATCAGAGCTTTAGATTCACTGGTCATTCCCAGCTCACCAAATTTCTGTAAGAAAGGAGAATGAAGGTGAGCGATAGCAGCCATACTCATATCTGGATTAAATGACAGAACTAAAATAAAAGCACATGGACCTTGTCTTATATTCACCTAAATCACTCGCTGACATGTTCTTGTCAGGTGTTCTACTCCCATAAGTACACCCTGACTTCTATTTCCAACAAATACAGGACAAGTTAGCGTGTACTTGTATGAGTCAATGACAAGGAAGTGTTAAATGAATACAGGACAAGCACTCCTAAAACCAGAATGTATTGCCCATTTGCAAAGTACTCCGCTGTGCTCTTTAACGTGTGGTGTTTTAGGAACAGCAATACTTATTTTTATTTATTTAGAACTCTTAAAATTCAGCCAATAACACAGGTTGATCAATTACCTCCTTTCTTTAAATACACAGCAAACACTTTACCTGTGACTCTGCCAGATATCCAGCCTCAGATCCCTGCTCCAAACCAGTCTTCACCACCTGATAGAACAATATGGAACACATTATGTCAGCTGTGAACTTCAAATGTGAAAATTTTCTTTTGTGAAACACAATTGTTCTAATATACATTGATATAAATCCTAAAACTTGCTTTTATTACAGCAAACCCATGGACATTTTGCCTAGAGGCACATACTACTTATACAGTGTTGTTTTCTCTAAAATGTCAGGTCTACCTTGGCTGCCACATTGCTGGCTATGTGGATCACCCCTACCCACTGGCGATACAGTGCAACACAGCCAATAAAGTGAAGCTGACAGCAGAAAAGCATTGCTAAAACAAAAGCAAGTAAAGAACCAGGCACTTTCAAAGGCAAGTGTGTTTTTTTGTTTTTACTTTAGTTCCCCTTTAAGGAAGTACTCTAATATATGGCACAAAGAACTGGCAACATACATGCTTTTAGAACAGAACGTGATAGCGATGGGGGCTTCAACAGTGCATACCTCAATGATTTTCAGAGGAGCTGGGTACAGGCCCTTGGTCTGTTTCTGGACTTTATTCTTTACAGTATTGTAGATCTGCTGCCTCACAAAAGCGATGGACATAACATAGTCTGTGAGCTCTGAAAAGGAGACAGAACAAATCACTTATACAGGACAAACACATGACAGACAGTAATAATGAACAATGATAGTAAAGAAGGTTATGCTGTGCACCAGGAGTCTCAGTCTTCAGGGTGAAAAACACCCAGAGCCATTTAATCCGGAAGACGGTGGAATTAAAGTGCAAAGCGGGAACAAATCATCCCCTAAACGGCAGTCATTTAAAGTGTACAAATGCAAACCGTGCTGCTGGTAGCAACATGGAAGTGCCCCAGTTTGCACCATTGGAAGATTGCCTGCTACCACAAAAAACAAAAGAGAACCTAACATGCCACGTGACCAACATAAAGGTCACGCAGCAAGCTGAGTCATTTTATCCCCCCATCTTTTGTGTTCAGTCTCTGGGTGTGTATACCTGCTGTGCCCTATATGAAGGGTCCCCACCATTTGTGCAGTGTTCCTGGATCTGCATCCCCCTTAAAAGTGGTTAATAGATAATTCTGCAGGGGACCTGCCTACCCATGCTCATCTCCTATTCACCCCACCAATCTATATCCCCCTCTTTTGTATGCTATTCCCCACCTCTTAGATTGTAGGATAGATGTAAGCTCTTCGGGGCAGGGTCCTCTCCTCTTGTGTCACTGTCTGTATCTATCATTTGCAACCCCTATTTAATGCACAGTGCTGCGTAATATGTTGGGGCCATTATGAATACTGTTTAATAATACTTAAAGGGACTCACCCCACCAAACCTAAACTAGACGTTTAATATCACTCTTGGGTGGATGACCCCTTAGGCAGCATTATCTAGTTCTTACTTGCAATCAGCCCCTTCTTCTTTTTCAGGGAGATTTGTTTATTGGCAATTCCTCTAGCAAAGTCTACAGCAACTTCTTCCAGATACTCCATTGTGCGTTCTTCAGGACTTTTCAGACCAGGGCCTGACAGAAGAAAGAGGTAAAAAAAAAAAAAAAAAAAAAAAAGGTAATAAATTCACAACACCTGCTGTACTTTCTAAGAACCTGTTATGGTGTCAGTGAAGTCATTATTATTATAAAGGGGGCTGCAAAATGTCATTAGGACTCACCTAGAGGATCCACAAGCTGGTCTACAAGACCCATTCTCTTGGCACGGTCAGCTCGAATGTTCCTGCCAGTGAGCATCATGTCAAATGCAGCTGGTATGCCAACCTGGAAAAGAAAAGCCAAGCATAATGAGAAAGGATTTAGACTTGAAATCTAAAAGGTGTTCATTACTTAAAAAAAAAAAAAAATCTCAACATAACCTATCCTGTGACTTTCACTTTCCTTATAGACTGATTGGCAAGTTACAATTTTTTATTACATTACATTTACATTTTTACATGTGGCAAGTGCTGGAGCCTATTTGTTGGCCACTATGTATTAAAGGAAAGCAGGTGACACCCCATTTGCTTCTCTAAACCTCTTTGAAAATAGAGGGTGTGTTACAGATTGGCAAGGGTAGGTACAAGCACTGAAGAAACAGAACACGCTGGGGTAGGGAGTACAGCTAACATAACGAGATAGCTCTTTATTATGGCCATAGGCATTAGATTCTTGTCATACAATTACAATCTGTACCACAAGGACCTAAACTATGTACAGATTGACTATGGATCAGATTTCTGTAGCTGGAACCAATCTTTTTTGGTCATTTCCAGTGGAAGTGGAACTTTGAAGAGCTGAACACAAAACGCTCACCAGTTCTACGGAGGGAGGGGTTCTATTGCTTCTTTCCCTTATGAAAAGGACAGTGGTTGTCCTTGTTTGGTCATTTAGCGAACCGCCATGGCCATTGCATGATTGCTAAATGACATCAAGGAGCACTGTAGACATTTAATATTTTTTTTTTATCAGGATCATAATCCGTCACCTCAGGTGACAAATATCTAGCGTGTCTAACTACTCATTTGATTTGATTTACACACAACCAGGCTGTTAAAATAATGATAGATTAAAATAAGATTGTACAATTAGATTATCCATTAGCGTGTATATATGTTGCCCAATTTTTATATTAACTTTTTTTTTTATTTCCCTCTTTCTTTAACAATCAACATACCTCATACAGCAGACACTTACCATCTTGGGCAGCCTCTGAGTGCCTCCAGCTCCTGGCAGCAACCCCAAGAGGACCTCTGGGGTGCCTAGAACGGTCTTCTTATCTTTTGTAGCCACACGATATTGGCAAGCAATGGCCACCTGGAAACATTATAGGGCTTAAGCATTGACTGAACAGTTCAACACACAGATACCCCATCGATGCGGCTCTGCCGAGAGGCGACCCATCGATGCGGATCAGCCAATTCTATAATAAGAACAAATCTAAACCCATGGTTTAAAAAATATTCATGATCACCCTTTATTTTACAGAGCAAACATATTTGTTGATTTACATACTCCTGCTACACGGCTAAGCAGGTGACTCAATTATTTTCTGATTCAGTTTACCATCTGCTCACTTGACATTGATTCACCCTCAGGCAGCTGAGCAAAGAAACAGGAAAGCTAACCTAAAAATGGTGATCTTTTTCATGCAGCAACAGGTTTGCTATGATGCCCCATTTTCCCACGCCTTTTTGCTTCATTCTCCCTTTGTTTTGGGATAGCAGCCGCATGGTGGACTCAGCAGAATATGAAACGCAATATTGCTGTGTTCTCAGCAGGAAGAGCCCTTGGTTCTGTGTATGTTCCAACTAAAGTAACAGAGCTTACACACCAGCAGCTGGATCTAGCACTTGGGTATAAGTTTACTTACATTGTTATCATTTATCTAGTGCTGTGGCCACAAATTACTATTATAAGACATTACACACCTCTAGGCCTCCTCCCAAGCACGATCCATTGATTGCAGCCACTATGGGTTTTGGGGACTTTTCAAGCTTTTCAAACATTCTCTGACCCTCAGCGGACAGCTGTGTTATTTCTTGTGAGGTCTTGCAGGATTCAATCATGCTAAAAGAAAAGATTTTGTGTCAGGAACAGGGCAACATGCTCATGTTTTAAAAGAAAAAAATCATTATATTTTCAAGAACAAACGTTTCTCCAAAAAAAAGTCAATGTATATCTTGAGATTTTAAAGCTTTGGAAAAAGTACAAAACCCTCAACGTTAGAATAAGGGTGATATACCACAACTGGACATTCCAGAAAGAAAGGTCTTGCTGAAGTGAACTTGCTCACTGAAACAGGTGTCCTTATAGAGAGATTTGCCCATCCATTCCTATGAATTATTTGTGGACAACTGTAAATACTGGATTTTCCCTCACATTCCCCCCAATAGACAAATATCACAAGGTTAGAGAATGTGATTCCTCCCCAGCTTATCCTTAGCTTATGATATAAAAGTGATTACAGCACAAGAACTCAGGCACCTGCTGCAACCTCCCTCTCAAAATAAATCCTTCTACAGATGTTGTATATTCACCTAGAGGACGCTGCTGGATCAAGGGGAGCAAGTAGGATTTTCTTTATGCTACCCGGAGTGTGGCTCGGGGGTTACCGCTTTTGGTATATAAAAATTCACCCGAGCCACACTTGGGATCATTTTAACTACATATCTAGGAATACCATTTCATCAATAATATACACACTGTGATCCTATACCTATATCTATATTCTCACATTAGAATCCTTTATATGTTGTGGTAACCTAAACACACCCATATTGCAATTATTTTTATATGTCGTGAAACTAAGTATAAAAAGGATACGGATATCCATTAATGGGAATTTTGGGATGACAATGTAATGCTGATACCACTATTGAAAATCTTTGTATAGACAAATGTTGTAATTTGAGACAATAGATTGTTGTGAAGTGGAACATTTACTTGAAATAGCATGTCTTTCTGTGCTTTTACTAAATTCTTCTATAACGGTATATATCGGTTACAACCATGAGGTGTACAGCGATTTCAATGCTGGGCCCATGGAGAGACATACATTTTGGAAACAAAACCTATCAACAAAAATAGAAATATTTGTACAGATGTACTCGTATAGGTGTACTCCTATCTCTTAATTCCAAAAGTAGTCCTCCCAAAGCAGCGGTCGCCAACTGGTCCTGCTGGGGGGGGGGGGGGGGGAATTGCAGGTTTAGAGCGGTGGGCAGGTTGTGTCTCTGTACACAAACCCATTTTTTGTAAACTAAATGGTACAGTTAATCTTGCAGCTTTCTAGCAAGTGTTATTTATTCAACCATCTGAAGCATCTCTCACTTGATATCAGCCCCAGCGATGAAGCAGCCTGGTTTGCTGGAGATCAGGACCGCACTTTTCACAGCATCGTTGGCCCAGACTTCATTCATGATGTCACTGAATTCACTCTGCAGCTGCTTGGACAGTGTGTTCACCTGTGTGGCACAAATATCAGTTTTAGAGTAAATAACATACAGCTACTTTATATTATAAAGTGCTAGGGATTCATTTTATTTAAAGTACAGTTTGAGTTATAGCAGCACTGAGTAAGCCGTATTTATCTTTTCAGCTAGCAACTCCCAACTTTATAATTCAATGTGCCCAATCCTGGTAAAGATAAACGCCAGCCTTACCTTCCATTCTTGCACTGTTATACAGGCTCACCATGAGCAGAAATACTCTGCAGCAAGTCAGAGAGAGCCTATCTTAGTCCATGGATGAAGGATGTTTAGTATTAACTGCATATGTCCCTGAATCACCCCTTACATTTACTGTATTTCAGTTCTTTCAATGGGCCTGATTTATTAAAGGTCTCCAAGGCTGGAGAGGATAAACTTACATCAGTAGAGTTGGGTGATCCAACAAACCTGGAATGGATTTCTTAAAATCATTTGCTAGCAAATGTTTTGAATCCTGGACAGATCCATTTAATGTTTTCAGGATCACCCAGGTTCACCGACGGAAGTGTATCCTCTCCAGCCTTGGGGAGTTTAAATAAATCAGGCCTAATAATGGAGGCTTAGCATGTGGGCGTTAACTATAGTATTATTTCACAACCTTTCCAACATGGGGGAACCCCTTGTAATAACTTTTAGGTTCTCAGAGAACCCCTACTATACAGCTAACAGTATATTAGTGCAGTGGTCAGTAAGAAGAATGCTTCTTACATTGGGAAGAATGTCAGCCAAAAAGATCATTGGTGTCACTTAATCTGACCTGAGAGGTTCAAACTGCTCATTGTTCTAGGAACTCTTAGCAACTTCTGGAGGAACCCCGATTGAGAAACATCATATAGAGTGTTCCACAGACAAATGCTGCTTGCCTAGGAATGCAAACGCCTCCACACGGACACCCACTTATCAAGGCATTTTGATATATGAACAATGCCTCCCAAGAACTATACTGAAAGATGATGTATGCTGCCATTGCTTCCTCAAAATATACCCTGAATGGTCAGGTTATGTTTCTTTGCCTTTAATTCTGAATCTCTGACCCAGAATAAATATGCAGCCCCAGTGTTCAGTATCACAAACTTGCCACAACATCATCTGATATGCGATTGTGACTGACACTACTGAAACCAAAGGAGCAGCTTTACATGCAGGTATTCTTTATAATGAGTCCAGCAATGGCAGCTTCCAGAATCTTTCATTATAGGTTCTCTTTAGGAGGAGTACGGAGTCAGGAGGCTCTCATGTTCTCAGGAAGTTCTGGCTTTAAATGATATAAGACAACACCAACAGAACAGTCATGTTATACCTTAGAATCTGGGGTGTTGAAGCGGACAACGGCGACATCTTTTTTGATCTCGTAGTTTACATGCGTCCTTGCTGTAATGACATAATAAAGACAAGACGTTATACAGAGCGCTGCAATGTGCGATTCGCCAGAGACAACAGACACAATGCGACTTACAAAGCATGGCAGATGACATTGATAGGGATCGGCAGGTAAAACCTGTGAAGAGAACACAAAAATAAATTATGAAAAGAAGTTCATATCACAAAGATATAAAATAAATAGGCTCTGGATAGGAATGCATTGATTTTGTTCCGCATGTTTTAACTTTGTAATAGGTTACACTGATAATGCAAAATTCCCCCCAGAAACTGTTTTAAGCTGGGTGAGAAGAAGATGTAGGCGGGTGGCAGCACCTAACTTTTCAGTAATCACCCACAGAGTGCCAGGTGGTGCACCCAGGTAAATGGGGCTGAGGAGAACATTGCAATGACACCTAAACAGACAGAGAAAAAATGGAATTGGATTTTATGCCTGAATCAGATTATTTCCAAGCACCCCACCCAGATGTGGAAACTTCAGGACACCTCTAACCTGCAAGGTGACATTTGCACGCTTGAACAGCGCCCTGTGGCCGAGTCACATGGGAGATCAGAGGGCAAATTGGCTGGCTGACAGGCAGCAAAGATCACTGCCAAGTGTCCAATAGAAACCAGTAAACACCCCGATTGTATTTCGTGATGGCAGAGGTGGACTCTGATAATCGGGAAAGAGATACCAAGTAGTGTACAGGTATACAACTCAATGCAAATTATAAATCTATCTTCTGCAATGATAACAGCTGCTCCCACAATGCAAGAGGAGCCTTTCTGTGCTCCTGCACAACATATGCTTAAACCAGCCAAACATATTTGTGTTTTTGCACATGGTGAGGAGGCGTTGGTCGGAATGTCCCTGTTTAATGTGTACGTCTGTTCATATTACAGACATAACTACAACGGCGACATTTTACGGTCACCGCCGGCATACAATACACGGCATGTGCTGAGCCTGGGAGACCTTTCCTCTATATTACTCATCAGAGTATGCAGACTCCAACCTTTACCCTATATATCACGCCGGGCACACGGCCAGCATACCTTGCATTGCAAAACAATAAAGTAAATAGGTTGCTAGCTGAAATTTAACCTGAGCCGTATGTGTATATGACACATCAATATAACACTAAGAAATAAAAATCATATGAACAAAAAAAAAAGTAAGATCTGGAAAGTGTGTAAAGCAGCACCAGGAGGCATTGAAATATCACTAGGGGCATGGCATGGGTAAACATGTCTCCTTATCCCTAAGCCTTCCTATTAAGCTTGTGAGGTTGCAATGCCCCCGCACAGTCACATGGAGAAGGGGCATCACTAATCCTGGCATTTCATGTGTTGGCATTTGCCGACTCCAGGATTGGATATAAAAGGCTTTGGTATACTCCTGTACCCTGCATCTGATATAAAAGGCTTTTACTATTAATAAACAGGATTTATTTAGCGCCAACATATTACACAGTGCTGTACATTAAATAAGGGTGCAAATGACAGACAGATACAGACACAGTGACACAGGATGAAGAGAGGACCCTGATCTGAAGAGCTTACAATCGAGGCTTTGGTATATTCCTGTACCCTGCATCTGATATAAAAGACTTCTATACCCTGAGTGCTCTCTATAGGAAAGCATTCACTTATATACATTTTTGCAACAAGTAAAGCCGGATCATGGAACTGTTTCTGTCAGTTTTTTTTCCCCCAATGCACCACAACACAAATACATGACAATAAATGACAACACGTGGCTGTTACTACTACACAAAGGGCTGAATCCGGCCTAAAACATTTGCATTTCCTATTCGTTTTTGCAGCTGCAGCTCTTGATTGATCCTGTAGAGGGCGATCTGACCCCTGGACAGCACTCCCCTCCATTGCCCCCTGATGGGAATGAGGACTCTGCAAGGTCATTGCTGTCCTTTATTCCCGGATATTAATGAATTAGGGACGGATAGAAATGTGCAAACAGTTGGGAATGCTTTGCAGAGAATATAAAGAAGTGGATACATTGTAGATAATAAAAGCCAGGCATGCAATGATTGGGAAGACATGAGATGATTTATACTCTCAGCTCCCTCATGTCATTACAATGTTATATGATCCTGCCATGTGTGGGGCTATGGGAGGACACACAGATAGGAGTACAGAATAGCGGCATAGGGGGGGAGGGTAGGATTGAGATCCAGCCACCGCCTTATTAATAGTCTACAACATGGAGGAATGTGATCACTCCGACCTCACACAAGGCCCCAAGGTCATTTTAGAACCGGGCCCATCACAAAGCCATGTCAGTAGGTTTTTAACAACTTAGAAACACCCGCCTGTTCTTCACGACTGACAGCCTGACAAGATTCTGTTCCAATAGAAATAGGCTAAGCCCGTGTTGTGAACTATTAGTGCACAATGCTTATAGATACAGAGATGAATGGGGGCTCGTTTTAAAGAGATTCACCCATATTTTCAGAAAATGTTAATACTTTATTATAATCGTGGGTACAGGCTTCCCTTAACCTTAAAGTAACTTCTGTAATCCCATAACATAGATACAAAATAAAACGACCAGCATGGAGATAGGGTCAGATTTTTAATGTCTCAGCTTGCAGACTGATCCATTACCTCCAGCAAGGGCCACACACCGGGGCCCGCTGTAATCACATAGTGTCTGCAGTCCCCCATGTTGATCCAGCAAAGATATTGGAACTGATTTATTAGTCTACCAAGACTGGAGAAGATAGATAATCATGGGTTAACCTGGGTGATACAGCAAACCTGGAATGGATTATGTCCAGGAACCTTCATCAATAGTAAATGATTTTAAGGAAATCCATTCCAGGTTTGCTGGATCACCCAGGTTGCCGATTTAGGTTTTTCACATCATCATAGGCATTTCGTCACATGATCTATGCTAAGAGGAAACAGCGGCTCGCCATCATACAGTGTGAACCAATGACAAGCATGGAGGTAATAGGAGCCAATCAACATGCTTGTTCCAGGTCAGGGACTCTAAGCACTGAATAGGAGGTGAGGATAGCAGACAGATAACAGGTGTCTCCTGCTGATGTAGCCTCTGGGTTTCCTCGCCTGTGTTTGTATAAAAGATATAAGAATGTATATCCATGGGGCGGACATAATTCTTAAATTTATATGAGGCCTCTGCTCCAGCCTTGTGTACATTCATTTTGCTGTACCAATGCAAACACTGACAGTTTCCAACTTTTGCTTGAACCTTCGGGGGATCTTTATCCATTAGAACAGATATCCATCTATGGGGGGGGCTCCTGATAAATCAATAAATCAGACCTGTGATTGGAGGAGAACAGGTCAGGTGATCTACTTTGGTACCATAACATAGCTCCCTATGACCATTAAAGAAAAGGGGGCCCTGTGCATAGTGAGCAGGTCATGTGACCTCGTCCTCATTCATTCAAATCAAGCTCAGTACTCAATAGAGCAGACAGAGCTTTCCAATTGGAGGAGAGCAGATCAGGTGACCTCTTTTCATATCCTCACATAGCTCCCTATACCTATAGATGCAGAGGCAGTGTTGAGCATAATGAGCAGGTCATGCGAGGAAGCCTACTCATTGGAGGAGAGCTGTCAGGTGACCTGGTTCCATTCCTTCACATACCCCTATATGCCAATTGAAGCAAAGTGAGATCTGAGGATGGAGAACAGGTCATGTGACCTGTCCCCATTCTTTCACTAAGGCTCAGCGCTCAATAGAGAAGAGTGAGCGTTCTGATTGGAGGAGAGCAGTCAGATGACACACATCCATTCCTTTACATTAGCCCTCTATACCCATTGAAGCATAGTGAGCTCTGAGGACAGACAGCGGCGGGTAATGTGACTTCGTCCTCATTCATTACCAGAGCTCCTGTTACTCAATAGAGCTAAGGGAGCATTCAGATTGGAGGAGAGCAACACACTTCCATAGCTTGACATGCCCATTGAAGCAGAGGGAGCCCTGAGGATACAGAGCAGGTCATTTGACTTGTGCTCATAGCGCTATGTGAATGAAAGACAACGGAGCTTTGTGATTGGAGGAGAGCAGGTCATGTGAGTTCTAATAACCTACTCCGGTCTCCGGTTCTGAGATGCAAATCTTTACATACCACCGATTATAAATGTGCCCAGTCATGAACACACAGGGTAATAATGTCTACCATATCTCACCCCATAAATCAGCTGTTACCCTTGTCTTACAGTCATGTGATTCTAATCTCCTGCAGACCTTTTCACCCACTTCCTGCCTACATGGACATTCTCCTGGCAGCACATTTGTGTTCCGGGCTAACATCCATTTATATTCTCTACCAGCAGAATAGCTGACCAGGTGACAACATAGGGAAATGTTTGGAGAAAGTGGTCCCCCTATGGTGATAGAACACAGACCTTTATGGCAGGATCACCAGGGATTGATTTAATGAAAGCCAATGAATGAGTCCTTTGTGGGGATCTGGGCACCGATGTCCGAGCTGCAGCCAGAAGCCCCCACTGAGATCTGTATTCAGCGCTCATAGTCCTGAGGCTTCACAACTCATCAGGGATTCACAACGCTGCTTAGATGGGGAGCTGCCATGGATCGTCACATGACTCAGCCGTACATCACCGAGTCCATGATAAGTGCTCCAATATGATGCTCTATGGTATATGTCAGAGATATAGCAATATATAATAGTGTGTGACAGTGTCAGCTCCTCTGTACAGAGACTGATGGGACTGGCTCAGTGTTCTCTGTACAGCACTGTGGTATATGTCAGAGCTATATAAATATATAATAGTGTGTGACTGTGGGGGGACATTAGAGTCTCAGCTCTTCTGTACAGAGACTGATGGGACTGGCTCAGTGTTCTCTGTACAGCACTGTGGTATATGTCAGAGCTATATAATGGATAATAGTGGTTGATGGCAGAGTATCAGCTCCTCAGCCCAGAGGTCAATGTGACTGGCTCGGTGTTGTCTGTACAGCACCATGGTATATGTCAGCACTATATGCATGCAAAATATTTAGTGATGACATTGGACCGTCAGCTCCTAAGCCCAGAGACGGATATATAACCAGCCCAGAATCCTCTATACAGGGCCACGGTATATGTCTGTGCTATAGAAATGTATAAAAACATTATGCGACATTAGAGTGTCAGCTCCTCAGCCCAGAGAATGAAGGGACCGGCTTAATGTTGTCTGTACAATGCCACAGTATATGTCAGAGCTATGGAAATCTATAACAATAGTGTGTGACGCCAGCGTCAGCTCCTCGGCCCCCACAGACTGACATGACTGGCTCCGAGCTCTCTATACAACGCTATGGTATAAGTCAGAGCTATGTGTATATTATTGGTGTGACAGAGTGTCAGCTCCTCAGCCCAGAGGCTGATAGGACTGGCTCAGTGCTCTCTATACAATGCCACAATATATGTCAGAGGTATAATAAAGTATAATAATAGAATGTGACATTGGAGTGTAAGCTCCTCAGCCCAGAGACTAATCAGAGACCTCTGTACACCCCCACAGTATAAGTCCGCGCTATAGAAATGTAATCTTTGAGCGCGCATTAGACTGTCAGCTCCTGTGGTGAAGACTAGTCTGTCCAAGCATGCTTTATACAGCACCGTGGTATATGTCAGAGCTATACACAGGTGGATACTGGACCACACAGCTTTACAGGAACACGCTGCTTAGCCGGGAAAAATAGTTTATAAAGTATGCAATATCGCCCCCGTACAGGTAACACAGCTCCCCTCTTCCCCCAGCTCAGTGCTCCCCTACCCCGGTACCTGTCTTCCCGCCCAGCCGGACCAGAGCTCCGATACTCCTGACAGCCGCCATGTTGTCCGAGGTGACACTGACAGGACCCCGCGGGGAGCCGGCTCATCAGCCCTCACCCTTAGGGCTGCGGGAAGCGCTGCCTGATTGAATTTTCACACTACTTGGCACATTAACTGGGAAACACCCAGCATTAATTATTTCTAACAAAATGAATGGTAATAGAATTATTTTACGTATATATCTGATAAGGGGAAAGCGATAAATTTAGTATTTTTGGAGACAGGCGCTTGTGGGCAGCCTCAGCAGGGAGACATTCAGGGGTCCTTGTGCTGAACTTGACGTCTGGGGCGGCTGACAGAGAGCGAACACCGAGCGGCGCAGAGCTGAGGTAAGTGCGCGGGGCGAATAATAATTCGGGATTTGCCCTGTAAAGCCGGTATGTCTTATTAGACTGCTGTAAAAATCATGACGTATCACCCTCTGTCATACCTAATAGGAAACTTTGTACTTAGTGTGTTAATCAACCAAAAAACTGAAATCCATAGCAAAGTCATGTATAGGCCTCGCCTGGCTCTGTGGAGGTCTCCATGGCAACGGTTTTTGGGGAGTTGGGTTCTATTCATCTTTATTCTGGTATTGAGATGCAGTGACCCCCTCCCCCACAAGCTTATGGAGATCATTGTAAAGATATATTCAGGTGTGTGTTCCTTTAAAAAGCACAAATGTATTTAATATACATGCAGCTAGCATAAGTACCTATCCCTGCCTTCTTATCAGCTGACCTGTACATCTGCACCCAGCCAATCAGATCAGGAGGATGAGTACAGGGATGGACTGATCAGATGCTTGCTGCTCCTTCATCGTCCAATTAGCAGGGAGATAACTGCCTAATGCAAAACATGGTGTACATGACTTCCAGTATGTTTCTTTTTCCATTTCTGTTTTTATATAGTCAGCTTTGTGTTGACTGGTGGCAGCCATTTTTGCAGGATTTTGTGATGAAGCGCCCCAAATGGGAATTAAACAGCCTGGGATCATGGGCAGAGTCATAAAGTGCCACTCTGCCTACAGAGGAATGCCAGTGTTTGATGAAGAGGTAGGAGAGGATCACGAATGTCCCCTGGGTGGGGAAACTTTGAAGTTCTCATCATCTGATGAATATAAAACATTAGCTGTGGCTGCAATATTCACCCTCTATCTAAAACCGCCCCCCACAGATTCACTTCCCGATCCAGTGCCACTTCTGCTCTGCATAGCCCTCACTTCCTGTGGGACCTGGGTGTCAGGGCTCCGCCCACATGCCCCTCCCCCCCAGACTCCTTGGGGAATTCTAATGGTACATCACCACTCTAATATTTAATATTCAGGTTAAAGAGGACCTGTCATCTTCAAATAGACCAAATACACCCGGGATAATGTAAGTGTACAGATTTGTTGGGCACCCCTCCCTTTCTAATCACATGCTCATGCTTGTCATGTGATGTCTGGGGGTGGGGCATTGAAGTTGAGCACTTTCATTTTGCAGAATACAACACTTGGGTAGTGACACCGGCAGGGTGACCCCCTAGGCTCACAGGAAGTAAGTCTATCACAGGAAGTAGGTCGTGGAGTCTACACGGAACAGGGAATGGAGCAGGCTGATCACGTGTTTAGTCATCTGATTTTATCCACATTGGTGATTGGATGATTAGTGTCCCTATAATACCTTAAGATGGTGCTTTGTAGAGGGCGAGTTGTTTGTATGTGGTAGCTGCCCCATATTTACACAGTACACAGCGTCACATGTATAAAGGTTACAAACAATGATTGGTGGTGTAGTTATCTTACACGCCATTGTCCATGAGTATGACTGGGCTTTCATTGGATGATCCCAAATCTCAAGAGAATGCAGCCTATCACAACGCAGCAGCTTGCTCTGGGATCCTCCACTGTCCCAGAATCTCACCACAAATCTACATGACTTCCTAAGGGTTATATTATTGTATTAATGAGAGATTCCTGCTGTTAGCAGAGGAGATTTAACTTTTACATGCAGGTTTTTGGCTAAATTCAGACAGGTGACTGATAATGGCTTTGGGAACGGCTATGGAGCTGTACACCCGGGAGTAGTCAGGTACCATTTCCTAAATATTCTAGTGTTTTTTTGGCTGTTCTCTTGCCACAGGTTGCAAAGGATCAAGGGGTCATATGCTGCCCGCTTTGGGATTACAGCTGGCCTTGGCGATCCCAAAAGCCTCAGAGGTTTATCATGAGTCCACCCACAGTTCCATCCTCTCCCATTCAAGTGAATCGGAGTGGCCTTTTGGGATTGACCCTGATTCTGTCCACCACCCCGCTTTGTGATCACCGCCCTTCCTCTTTAAGGTCACCGCCAGCCCTCCCCGCCCGCTTTGGGATCTTGCCTTTTAGAACATTTTAGCCTCTGCATGCACTTTAAATGCAATAATAAATTATTCCCATTGACAGAGGTGGACGGTCGCAGCATCATCACAGACTGCTGGATAAAAGACAAATGTATGAAATAGAACACCGCTCTGTTTCAGTTGTCCCCTGTAATATTTCTACAAGTCGCCCTCGGTTTGTTGTTTGCTAGCAGTCCTAAGGATGCGATGTATTTCCTGTTATCGGTAAATCCGGCAGAAAGCAGAGCGATCTGATCGGGGTGAAGCCCAAGTCTAACTCATGTCAGAGGTTTGTTCCAGGTCAGGGAAGGAGGGGACGGGGTGACGCCTCTACACCGCTCCTTCAGCTGACAATTACATCCAGGAGGTGACAACATTCTATTACCATGCAGCAGCATCTCACAACATGTAGTCACTCCCCATCTTTACAGGAGGGACAGCTTCACTTTGTATCAGTTTATTTACATTGTGCTGCTTCAGAACCAGGAAATTGGAGCTCAGGGCTGCAGATTTGCCATGTGGCTGTATTGTAGGAGGCGGCGTGTGATGTTTATCCAAATCGAGAAGTACAGGGCATGCCCCGGGCAAGCAGAGCACTGGCAGACACTACCATGACAGCTAGGAAGTTCTTTTATTTTGTGGAGCCACTGATAACCTGCAATATATGACATTGGTGTGTTTGGGTTTAGACCATAGAATGAAACCTGAATCGTTCTCTGTGAGGTATTACTTGCAGGTTTCCTTATCTCCCCCACACTGTGAGTGGAGGGTGAAAGGAGTAGCAGAAGACTGATGAGCTTATCTCTTTTACTTTGCTCTCTCCTCCTATGAGCATGGCTTTTTGCACCTGCACAGCTCCCACCCTGCCCCTTGCTGATAAGTCGAATTCAGGCCCTCACACGACTTTAATAATGTCCCCATAAAAATGTCACTCTATTATCGCTGTATTACTCAGGCCTCCAATCTATGAACCATCACAACATCCATCACCTACAAAATACCCCCAGCATTGGTTTTGTAGTGATCACATGACCACATTCCTGATTCTAACCTCCATATTGTTGGGGGTTGTCAGCCATAGCAAAACCTGCAGGGTGTTATAGTGGTATTTACTGCATGACATGGAGAAGAATTGCTCACAGACTATTGCAACAGATTGTGGGCCGCCCGCTGACCCCCTTCAAGGCTTTTGGGGCGCCTGTTGACCCCTTCAAGCCTTTTTCGCCGCCGGTTGACCCCCTTCAGGGATTTTGGGCCGCCCACTGACCCCCTTTGAGGCTTTCGGGGTGTCCGCCGCCCCCTTTGAGGTTTTCGGGGTGTCCGCCGCCCCCTTTGAGGTTTTCGGGGTGTCCGCCGCCCCCTTTGAGGCTTTCGGGGTGTCCGCCACCCCCTTTAGGGCTTTGTATGGCTTCCCTCGGGCACAATGTAACACCCAGTTAAATTTGCAGTGTGATTTTATGATCTGTGATTGTTCTATGACAAGGTGGAGAAATTGAGCAGCAGTGAGTATAGCGGAGGAGGTCATTGCGATGACATTGCTATGTAGGTCGCCTTACAATGACATTGAACCATCAGGGTGTAAATGCCCCATATGTGCTGTCAGTATTCCCCTCCCATGTGACTTTGTATTGTCCCTGTTATTCCACATGCAGGGAATTGGGTGAAAGGTGACACAGGGAAAGTAGGTGAAAGGTCTCAGCCTGGAGGCGTGTGAGCATTCTCCCAATGATAGAGAGGAGGGGGAGCGAATACTTCCTGTGGTTGTCAGGACATCAGATTTGCAGCATGTGCTTAATGTGTAAAAATAGCACTGAAACTCCGCTAATTAGAGCTCAGCAACGCTTTTTATTCAGCAGATTTTATAAGCAGCAGATTGTAGGTGGTTTAGTCTGTCGCCACCTTGTGGTTGCTTTCTGTCATTATAGAAACCAGAAATCAGTCATTTAAACCAGAACAAAACTTGTAGCAATATCTATACGCATGTAGATAGATCTAGATGTAAGCCCATCGCTTAACTTTAAAGTGGGCCCTGAAAGATTATGGAAGCCACCATTGTTAGAATTCCTAAAGCAAACATAGGGGAACCCTTGATATAACCTCAGGTAACCCCGGCTATAATTACTCTATACACAGATCACAGTATATTTGTATGGTGGTCTGTAGGATTCATATACTTTACATTGCTGGCGATTGGGAAGAATGTCACGCTTACAGATAGACAAAAAGATCATTGGTGTCACTTATACTGACCTGAGAGGTCCATATTGCTCGAGAAACCCCCAGCAACCACTAGAGGAACCCTGGTTGAGAAATATTTCCCTGGATGTAAAGCTGGCCATTTTGGTTTCAGTAGTGAGCACACATAAATGCAGATAACTGTGTGACTTTGCGTTGTTTGTCGGTCGGCTGAACGCTGGAGCTGCATCCTCATTCTGGGCTGGGGATTCAGAAACAGAACTAAAGTTCCACTCTTACAAATTAGTGATTTGACGGGTCATTACAGAAACACACAGACGATGTGCCTTCTGCGATATTCATTCTTGCCTGGCTCAAACACTGAGCTGCACATGTAGAGCTCCAGCTTTGGTTTCCAGGATCCTGACTTCCCCTGCACATGCCGGGAATCAATGAACTCCCATGCGCTTGTGCAGAAATACAAGCAAAATGGCCGGAGATCGTCGATTGGAATAGAATGACCGTGCCCTGCAGGGGAACAGGGACAGGCAAATATTGTTTAGTGCCACTTTTAAAGCCATCAAATTTGCCTATCTACTAAATGTTTATCGTTTTACAATTGTTTCTTCTATATGGTTTTGTTCTTGTCTGTGTCTAATTTTTGAAGCTGGCATCTTAGACTTAGGCTACATGCACACGAGCAATGATTGTCGTTAGAAAACTAACAATTAACGACCCATCAACGATTATTCACAATTATTTTGAACGATCGTATTGTGCACAATTCGGGGTATGCTATAACGATACTATCGTTCAAATATAATCCACCAATAATGGACACACATTAGATACGATCGTTTGATTGATGCAGGAAGTGACATGTACAGGAGAAAGAGTATCACAGAACCATCACTGAACTACTGTACACACGATAGCAAACAATCGACCCAATCAGATCAACCGGGTCAGTCGTTCGTTTCCAGCGACATTCCTCGTTCGTCATCATCAATGGCCAGTCGTTGTGCACTTTTTTTGTTAACGATCGGTCGTTAATCGTTTGTTTCCAACTATAAATATTGCAGGTGTGTACGTAGCTAAGTCAGCTTGAATTTTTATTGCTTAGGAGGAAACCTTAAATCAGCATTCATTACTTCCAAGGATGAAGCAGAGCCTGCAGGTGTAATGTGTAAGGTGTATGTGGCTAGCCTGGCCCCACCTCCTGAGTCTCTCCATTGGTCCTGTAATGTGATAGGCAGCCATGTTGACCTATAGGGAGGCAGCAGGAGGGTAGGCACAGCTGCTTGTATCCTTGGATCTTCTGACCATTCTGACCTGTAGTTTTATAAGGGTACCCTCTTTATGCAGTATGTGATAAAAGTGCTACATTTGGTTTGTTTCACAAGTTTATTTTAACAAGGCTTCAAATATTTAATCTTGGCAGCGGGTTTACTCATTGTGCAATCTGATACTTGTCTGACAAGGTTTTCTCTTGTTCTGGCAGAATCCAAGATGGCCTTCATGTTAAGACAAAGTGCCCGATGCCTCCCCACAACAAGCAGACTTGGTAAGAAGAGAACTACAATCTCCACAGCTCTCAACATCTTCATCATCATTACATTTTTTTTTTTGGTATTGTGCTGAGCACAGCTTATTGTATTATAAATGCTAATGAATACATTGTGCCTGTGTGTATGATAGTGGTAAGAAACGTTCAGTGACATCATGTCTCGGTAACAGATTTTATTACATTCATACAGGAGAGCTGCTGGTTAATAAACCTAAAAGCATGCCTCTCACAATATTTCAGCGGTGATAGTTGTATTTATTCGAAGAGGAACTAAACTGAAAAGTGCCTAAAATTAAAAAAAAAAAATCGGTCCAGAGGTGTCTTCCATCAGGTCCCCCGTTGTCCCAGAGCCAGCATGCCGGCCGGCGCCATCTCACCTCCTGGTTCTTCTTGGTCACCCGACCCAGGCGCGAGATTGGGTGACATAGGTTGGAAAAAAAATTTGCACAGAAGGAGCACCCAGGAGGCAATCGAATGAGGGGGCGGTGCTGCACCAAAAAAAAGCGTGTTGCACCTAAGAAAAAAAAATAATTTTTACCTTACATAAAAAAAGGATTGACTACACTAATTGTAAAATTTTTGGTGAAATTTCTGAGTTTAGGTACACTTTAGGTACAATCTGTTTGTTTGAAGTTCAGCTTGAAATATGCAAAGGTCAAGACCCCCCAGTCTTAAACCAGCTCCATTTATCCTCTGCACAATCATCTTAATCTAAAACCTGCTGAACATTGCTGATACCCCTCATGTACTAACCCAACTTATGACTGAAGACTTATAATAAATGTGTTACTGATACCACAGATCTATTACTCATCTTCTGCTTTTCCTTTTTTTTGTAGCAGGGGTCAGACCCATCAGCTGCTCCTCCCAGCTCCAGGTACCAGGTAAGGTTCTATTGGATGTCTTATTTTTCAGCCAGGAATGTTGTCAGGAATACAGATGGGGTCCCATATGACAGCTGCCTTGGAAGCATATGTGCAGTTTTTGTTTTTGTTTTTTTTCTCCCTAGCAAGCTGATGGCAGGTAGGCTCTTGGTTCAGCTGTGATAACACTTATTGCAGCTGTTAATTCCAATAAAAGCTGGAGCTTAGAGGGGTACAGGCTTAAGGTGCGTACACACTTCCAATTTTTATCGTTCAAAACGAATGACGAACGATCGATTGGGCAAAAATCGTTCGTAAAAAAAGTAACCAACGACGCCGACGAACGAGGAATGTCGTTGGAAACGAACGACCGGACCGGCGGATCGGATTGGACGACGATCGTTGAACATCGTTCGTGTGTACGATCATTCGTTGATCGTCCATGGTCTGAGCATGCGTAATGAACGAACGTTCGTTCACTTTCCTGTCGTGCACATAGTTCCTCTATCGCTCAAACGATCGTATCTATTGTGTGTACAATATCTACGAACGATCGTGTCCTTATCTCTATGTGCAGGCTAGGTGCTATACGATCGTTCGTAGATATCGTGCAGGATCGTTCGTCGTTCGTTTTCCAACGATAATAATTGGAAGTGTGTATGTAGCTTTACAAGCAAAGATAAGATTTCAATGTAACTTGTCACAAAGAGAAGATAGTACAAACAGTGTTTTATATTTGTCACTGATTCATTAAAGCTCTCCAAGACTGGGAGACATGTGAGAACCTGGGTGATCCATCAAACCTCGAATGGATTTCTTAAATATAATTTGCTAATTTTGCAGAGCTTTAATAAACCAGGGCCTAAGTGTCTTTAGAATGTCTTTGCACACGACAACTTAGTGACCGATCAATGGACCAGAACCACACTTGTAATTCATAAAGGGTGTTAGGGAAAAAGTGTGATCCAGGATGCTGCGAGGTGAGATGGAATTCTTCTTCCAGAGCAAAAACTTTTCCAGGTGCCAAGGGAAATTTGTCCGGACTAGAGAGAGACTGAAATTATTTTATTTATTATTTTAGTATATTTGTTTTCAACCTAAATAAACAACCATCCCCATATTTAATTCTAGCTGTGCAAACAAAGAGTAAGAAGACTCTTGCAAAGCCGGGTGTGAAGAATATCGTCATAGTTGATGGCGTCCGTACTCCATTCCTACTCTCTGGAACCACGTATGTTCCCATTACCTTCATTTTCTTCAGTGTCCACTGAGCAGTATAATTATATGTGGGGTTTTTTCCTACCTGGATAAATCTAGAATATTTATTATTTTAGTGTCAAGAACTTTAACAGATCTTTGTTCTCAGTTCTGAGCTAGTTCGCCCCTTATCCCAAGCACAGGCCTCCCTACCTCATGGTGCTTGGTGAATACATCCCAATGTGTCGAAAATATTAAAACTCAGATAGTGTTTATGAGGTTGGGCTTATGTAGAAAGTAACTTTCTGTTTTATGTCTTTTAGATTTGCAGATCTGATGCCTCATGACCTGGCCAGAACAGCATTACAGTACGTATCTTGTAGTCATTCTGGGGGTAATGTGCACACACATGGATACTAGTACATAGAAGTGAACCTGTGTGCCATGTACCTTTCTTCTGTTATCCCGGAAATCTCTTGGGCACCTGGGAGCTTGTGTTCTGAAACTCACATTTTCCCAGCCTGGAGCTCTGCTCATTGTATCATCACACAATGCAATAAGCTTCCTTTTTACTTCATTTTATTGGGCACTGAAATTCCCACACAGCATTGTGGGGACACAGGCCAAGCTATAGATTCACACTGCTGCAATACCATGCATTTGTCAAACAAAGAGGTTTATCTGGGTATCCAGAAGATGATTGTAATGGTTCACACATATACTTTGTCTTTTCTGGTCCTCAAATGAATCATGATTGTTTAATCGTGGAATGTAACGCAAACTAAACACATGGTTTAAATACATTGGTTAGTGTTTTACATTCTTAAGGATTTGTTGCAGAGCCCCCCTCTTCTCTTCTCTCTCTCTTGTCTTCTCTTTCCTCTCTCTTGTCTTCTCTTTCCTCTCTCTTGTCTTGTCCTCTCCTCTCGTCTTGTCTTCTTGTCCGATCCTCCCCTCTCTTGTCCTCTCCTCCCCTCTCTTGTCCGATCCTCTCCTCTCATGTCCTCTCCTCTTTCCCCTCTCCCCTCTTTCCTTTTATCCTTCTCTCTTTGAACAGACATGATGGTGCTGATTCCATACACAGACATAGAAGCTGAATTTCCGATAAACATTAATCATTCACTGACTCAGTCTTTGTAATAACTCAGCAATGTCATTATATTATTGGAATTGTAGCAGTAGTCACCATATAAATCATATCATTTCCTTATTGTCTTTATGTTGCAATCTTTTAATTGCAGCAGCTGCTTGCACAAGTTTTTCCTTGTTTTCTCAAATAAACTTGTGTTAAACACGTCACTTACCATTCAGTGAAAATGCAACCTTGCTCAATTTGTCTGCCCTTTAAAAAATTAAAATGATTCAACAAACAATATCATGTAATAAGATCATAGCATGGTATGTATCCTAACATCTAAGCAAAAGCTAATAGCTGATATATTCTGCATAGAAAAAATTCCTCAGAGCACATCCAAGCAGAATTGCTTCTTTTACCCTTTTATTTACATTCTTTTATCGATTAATTTAATTTTTATATATCGTCTTGTATACTACACACAGAGTGCACCAGACAGGCAGTGACTTTCTGACCTAATAAAGTTTGAACCGTGTAGATACCCGCACACACACAAACATTTGTCTGGAGTTCTGCCTTAAAGTAAAATTACCTACCCCATGTTTCCTACCCTCTGATGCTTCTCTGCATTGATTCAGGGGTTTGCTGAATCGGACAAACATTCCCCGGGAGACTGTTGACTATATTGTGTACGGCACCGTCATTCAGGAAGTAAAAACCAGCAATGTTGCCCGTGAGGTGAGTGTGTTTATTTCTGGGGGGCCAGTGCAAGTATGTCTCACCAGAATATGCACTACATTTGGCATATGTCAGACTGATTGGTGTAAATTCTAATCGATATGAATGTTCTGTCTGTTCCTGTACAGGCTGCTCTTGGAGCCGGTTTCTCTAATAGGACTCCCGCTCACACCGTCACCATGGCATGCATCTCCTCCAACCAAGCCATGACCACAGGTTTGTATTCTGTAAGCAGTCCCTAGAATTTCCCCTGGAATGTTTCTGTAGTTAGAGAAAGATAAAAGCTGCTGTGGTGCAAGTGATGAATTGCCTAGCACTGAGACAGGAACCAGCGCTGCGGTGATGAAGTGGCTGAACCTGGGGTACATTTGTCAGGTCCCTTAGTACAGCTGATACTCCTAATAAAATTAATTCTGCAACCAGGAAACCAAACAAATATTATATTTATATACAGAATTGGGCTTTTTGCATTGCACTCACATATACGCTGATATAATCGGTTGCATTGTCAAATCGTCTCAATCCCGACGCAAACCTGTTCAGATTTGTTTCAACATTGCCAGCAGAGCACAAATGCCTTACAAACAGCAATGTTTTGTCCTGATGTTGATGCTTAGCATAGATATATCAAGTGGCACTGGATAGATGGTGGGGTGACTCATTACAGTGGATGGTCGTTTGTTTTATTAGTAACTTCTGCAAGGTTGCTTGACTCATGAAAAGACTTATCTGGATGGGACCCTTTAATGTTGTTTATATTTGGATAGTTGTGGGGCTTGATGGTTGTGACAATAAGACAGCTTGTCATAGCTTAGTGACTGGGAATATAGAATTATAGTTTAGGGAAGTGATGAATATAAAATGAAATAAATGGCAAAAAACAAAAAAATCCATGGTCATTGTATGCAGGAACCCCTTTGAACTTTTATATGAGCAGAGGACTGACTAGAGAAAATTGTTTTTTTTTTTTGTTTTTTGTTTTTTTGTGTCTTCACATATACATTTTCTGCTATTTTACAGGTGTCGGACTAATTGCATCCGGTCAGTGTGATGTAGTGGTGGCTGGAGGCGTTGAGTTCATGTCCGATGTCCCCATTCGTCATAGCAGGAAGATGAGGAAAGCCATGCTGAGTCTTAACAAAGCCAAAACCCTCGGACAGAAGCTTTCTCTGGCAGCCAAAATCCGCCCTGACTACTTTGCCCCAGAGGTAACGCAATTTAACACCTTGAGATCTAGATTTTTTTGCAGCTAATTCAGCTGTGAAATGGTAGAGCCTCGTGTTGCAGGAAAGGCGCTGGTATTTCGGAGATTACAGACTGCTACTTAGCTCATATAGACAGATTGACAGTCTCATGAAAGCACAGTTTCAACCTGCAAAATATAGATTGATTTAAGCTAGTGGAGACTTAGTCTAAGCAGGCCAGGGGTGGCTTTGAGAAACTCGGCCACTTGGCTCTGAATGCGCAAGCTGAGAGACTTTCTTTAATGTCAGAAGCTGGGACATAACAGTTGATGTGGGCAATAGTAAAGCTTTGTGTACAGCCTGGACAATGCAATCTATGAACTACAAGGTGTCTGAACTCCAGCAGTATCATTGGATTAGGTATTTTATAGCCATTGCTAGGGTTACATTAAATGAGTGGAAAGATTAACGTGTTTTTTTTAGCTAAAATATCTTTTTGACTATATAAAAAAAAAAAATGTTCTCTAATTTAGCTCCCAGCCGTCGCAGAGTTTTCTACCAGTGAGACAATGGGTCACTCAGCAGACAGACTGGCTGCAGCATTCGCCGTGTCTCGGGTAGAACAGGACGAGTACGCCCTGCGCTCACATACTCTGGCCAAGAAAGCCCAGGATGCTGGATATCTGTCAGATGTCATCCCTTACAAAGTACCAGGTGATTTCCCCCCCCCCCCCTCTTTTTTTAATCTGATTCATGTGCAATCATTCTTTATTTGCTAGAAGCAACATTTAAGTGTATGGTTAATGTTCTAAATTTAAATTTATTTTATGGTTTGTATACCTCCCTGGGAATGAAGTAATGTGATCATTGAGGCTACAATACCTTCTTCACTTTAAATTCTTATAGCTGAGAACTGCAGAGAAAGAGCGAGGAGTGAATGCAAACCAAACATATATAGAACCACCACTCTGACCTTCTTTTCTTTCAATTACAGGTAAAGATACAGTGGAGAAAGACAACGGAATCCGGCCCACCTCTATGGAGCAAATGGCAAAGCTGAAACCAGCTTTCGTGAAACCATACGGGACAGTTACTGCCGCCAACTCCTCCTTCCTGGTAATCACTCCTAGAGCTTTCTTATTTCCACCTTTGCAAGATGATGCATATTTATTGGTTCCAATAATCAAAGGGACTCTAGCAAGAAACATTTTTATTATTAGGACCTGATAGATTTTTTTTTTTGGGTTGAACAGTGGCACTTTTACTGGCATGAGCAGTGTTCTCCCCTTTTAGTCGAGCTCACCACCCGGCTGTTTTGGAAGAGTTAGGTTACAATACAGGGGCTGCCACCCACCTACAATTTCTTCCCACTCAGCTTAAAAACATTTCTGGGTTGAACACTGATGAGTATTTTGTATTATATTGGGACCACTGTAAGACAGGGTAGAATGTCTTGGCTATTTTGCATTGCACTTGGGGCACTCTAATGCAGGGTACATTTAGTACATTATTATTATTACCAGTACAACAATCCCTTCACATTTCTAAAATTGTGTCAGTGGAGATTGCAAACTCATAAAGCAAGTTGTCTTCCTGCTTTTGGTCATATTTGAAGAAATCCTTCATTGTGGAGGCTTTTATATCCTATAATACAGTTTTCATTGTCCTTTTCTTTCCAGACGGATGGGGCTTCTGCTGTGCTGATCATGTCTGAGGAGAAAGCTCTGGCCATGGGATACAAGCCTAAGGCCTACCTGCGGTAAGCAAATCTCTCTTTTGCTCCAATTTTTCCAGGTTGAAAAAAGGCAGAAGTCCATCAAGTTCAACCACTGGGGACATAAACATATCCCAGATAAAACACATAGACATAGTTCTATATTGTGACTCATATTTTTAGAAACCACCCAAAAAAGAGCTTTTCCCGCTCCTCTCCTGCAATACCTACCACAGCCAATGTTTGTTGGATCATATCCCTGTCTGGGGTTGCAGAACTCTTACTTAGGCTGACCTCACAGTTGACAAATATTTTTCACTTTTTGTCTTTTCCAATAGTAATAACCAAAAAAAAAAATCTTGCACACTTCAAGCTCTTGTGCCCAGAGACATCGCTTGCTATAAAAGATAAACATACAAAGAAAGATGTGTAACCAAAAACAGATAATCCAGGTGATCAGCGCCTGAATGCTGAGATTCCTTCAGGTTTGCCATTGTTGCGTATTATTATTAAACAGGATTTATATAGCGCCAACATATTACGCAGCGCTGTACAGGGGTGGCAAATGACAAATACAAACGGTGACACCGGAGGAGGAGGAGAGGACCCTGGTCTGTTTAATATTGAATCTGATAAGTCTTTGGTCTTGCTGGGGACCACGGCTTGCCGTGTGCTTAAGGATGGAGTTGTACAGTGATATCCACATTGCATAGACAATCATATTTTATAGTAACAGTGCTATTACTACATTTCCCAGCATACCTCTGGCAGGCTCTGTAAGCATATACGACAGTGTATTCAGGCTTAGAAACACAATTTACCAAAGCTCACAATGCAGTGTAACCATAGAACTCTGAACATAATGTTCTATAGGAAAACTGAGTGACCCATAAGACACTGGACTGTTAGTATCTCCATGTTTTTTGCAGGCTTGTAAGGACAGCATTATCATCGCAGACAGGCATTTTTTTTTCTTGCTTAGATTTAATTTAAACTTTGTTTCCTCTTCTTAGGGATTTTGTCTATGTATCTCAGGACCCCAAAGATCAGCTTCTCCTTGGGTACGTATGAACGTTCTTACATTACTGTATACATTACCATATTGTAATAATGAAGAGTAGCAACATTTGGACTCCTCCAGGTTCTGTACCATATAATATTATTATATACTGTATTTATATAGCGCCAACATATTACACAGTGCTGTACAATAAATAAAGGTTGCAAATGATGGACAGATACAATGACACAGGAAGAGGGGAGGACTCTGCTCGAAAGAGCTTACAATCTAAGAGAAGGTGGAAGTAGCACTTCCTGTTAAGGTACATGGTGTACCTAAACCAACCTCAGAGGTCAAATTTAGGCAACCTGCGGTGTTTGTGCCTTTGTAAATCTTTATAAGGTTATTATAGGTTGATATCATTCCGCCACAACCTCTATCTGGAAAATGTAAATTGCACTCTGGTATCTGGGATGTGCCTTTAGGTAGATAAAATGATTGCAGTCCCGGCCTCCATATAAATCGATTGCAGTCCTGGCCACAGTGAACACTTCAGCTGCAAGTTACTGTGCACACTCCAGCTCGAAACTAAAGCAGCTCCTATTGTTTTTATTGTTTTGTTCGGTTGAGGCTACCCCTCTGTCAGCATATGTGTAGTAACTATACCTAATGTGTGATCCCAGATAGGGTATGCCATTACATTTCTTAATGATAACTATATATTACTGTGAAAGTACAGTTATTCTCTAACTTTGGGGATACTCAATGGGAATCTTTCATAGACAACAGCACCACCTGCAGGACAAGTTTGGATCTACAGCACCAACTTTTATGTTTTAGATCATAGTTGGTTCAGTGGACTCCTAGGGTTCCTTGAAGGAGTTCTAGGGATTCCTTGAGCAATTTGCACCTCCCAGGTCACCAGTGATCTTTTTGGCTGTCTGTAAGGGTGATATTCCTCCCACTTGATCATCATGTAAGAAGCATTAGTCCTACCACACTACTGCACTGTGAGTTGTGGATATAGTAATTATAGCAGGGGTTCTCTAAGACCTAAATATTAATTTTTCAAAGGTTCCGCTATTATAAAAAAGGTTGAGAGAAGCTGTTTTGGTTGTTTGGGATTTGTAATAAATCTATGTAATATTTTTATTGCAGGCCAACCTACGCTACACCCAAAGTGCTTGAAAAAGCCGGTTTGACATTAGCCGACATTGATGCCTTTGAGTTCCACGAGGCCTTTGCTGTAAGATATAAATATGCTATCTTTGTATTTATGATTGATCTCGCTTTTCAACATTTCCTCCAGTTTTTTCCATTTTTTTAAAACGTGCATAGTTCTGACATTTTGTAGTGCAGTAAAAAAAGGTAAGGTGCAATGCTATTCAATGTACAAGTCAATGTCTCTCCCACAGTCACACACTAATGTCATCTTGTGATGCTTATATATTGTTTAAACAAGAAAGACAAATAGGATACTTATCCAGAAGATACTTTTTGTTTTGCTCAAATTCATTCCCCCGTTTTCCTGTAGATGGCGATCTTGTCTGTCTTTAGCATATTGAATAAAATACAAACATAAATACATTCTTAGTGTCAGACCTCAGAAACAAACTCCCATTGACAGACCCCAGCTTCTATAAACACAAATGTCCAACCATGGGCAAACATACTTGTTTACATCAGTGGGGGTAAGTGAGCAGCAAAAGTCAGGCAAACACTACTGCTTTCACTAGTCTTGTACTGGGACAGACGCCGTAAGGGAACGCATTTCCAACCCATCAGATATCATCTTTACCCCCTATTGCTTCTATTAGTAGCAGAACTACAGGACTGTATAAATATGCTGACTTTAAGGCCAAGTTTCAGATAGCAGGGAGAACAGACGTTCATGGGCAGCTTGCAGCCATTGGCACCCTACCAGCCTGACCTCAGCCGCCCCCAACCGCTGTGCTAGTTCTTAATGAGCCATTGTTTCAACACTTTACCAGGGTTGATCCTGAACTGCTCCCCATCATCCCTATTCACTCCTTATGATCGCCCCAGTATGAGATGTTGTCATGTATCTTCTACATGTATCTTCTTACCTGCAGGTGTGGTTCACAGGCGTGAGGAAGTGCTATCCACAACATCACTGCCTGTCTGAACTAGCTGCAAACCTGAACTTCAGGATATGCAAATATTAGTAAAATACAAAAGACATGTATGCTCAGATCCCAGTATTCTTTGTGGGTTTGGGTAGTAATCTGGTGTATAACTTTTTCTGTGTAGAACATGGGCGTCAAACTCTGGCCCCCAACATCCTGTGTTTTGTCCTCCAAAGAAATCCTAATTATTAACTGCAGCTGGCCCGCTGCTGCATTGAAATAGTGCCGCTACTACAATGTCCGGCATCACTCGCATCTTTAGACTAGCGGGTTCTCTGCCTAGGCGTGGCCCCGCATTGGACTGTTTTATAGAGGCAAGTAATGCTGGGAATTTGAGTAGCAGCGCTATTTCAATGAAGAGGGAGTTCGGCGGCCACTCGTAACATTTAGCTCCGCATTGGCTGTGTCTGGCATTTCCAGCACTCCCCCTCAGCTGTACTTTTCCTTGTTACTCCAAGACATGGACTTGAATGGTTGGATTTTCATAGAAGAATATTGTTATTATTATTGTTAGCCTGTGCAAAAAGGTTACCATTGAAATTTAACTCAGAAGGCTACAAATAGAAAAAGAGGCAAGATTTTTTCTTTTACAAATTTTATGCCTCTTTCTCTATTATAAGCGTGTTCCAGATTGAATGTGAAGCAAAACCTCTTTGTTTCCATATGAAAAGGGTTTATATCTAATGAGAAGGAAAACTTTCCTCAATTTTGGCCAGCAACTTTCTCTGAGTTTTTAATTTTGTGGCCCTCTGTGTATTTGAGTTTGACACCCCTGGTGTAGAAGATCCCTGTAATAAAGACCGGTCACTGCTGCACCATCACCTTATGTAGGGTGACTGGTCTTGTATCAGCCCCCTCCTGTAGTTGGGGCGACCAGCTTGGCCCCTCCAACTCCCATAGGCTCTGGTCTGTGCACAGATTACATGCAGCATGATTGGGGTTCTGACACTATTGCAAGGTAGTTCTCAAGGCATTTTGTGCAAACTAAGTGGATTTATAGTGTGTGTGTGTGTGTGTGTGTGTGTGTGTGTGTGTGTGTGTGTGTGGCTGGGCCCACCACCCGGCTGTTTTTGAGTGGTTACTGATGAGTTGGGTCACAGTTCAGGGGCTTCCACCCAGCTTACAAACATTTCTGGGTTGAGCACTGATATATATATATATAAAGTCTACATCCCATGTTAATAGGGCAGTGCAAGCTTTTGGAACTCATATTCAGCTTAATTGTTTGTTAAAAGAGCTATTCTTGGTGCACATAGGAGTGATGATTAGGATGAAATGACAGCCAGCGGTGATGCCTTGCACCATTCTGCAATTCTAGGGAACACAGGCAACACTGACTGAGCTGCTTAGGTAGGCGCTCATTACAGTAAGTGACCAAAAAAGCTTTGAACGTTATAGCCCTTTCTTCTTCTAGAAGCCTCTATATGCTCGCTATGCTGGTCCAGCTCCTCCACCCCTCACTTCCCTATAAAATCTTTTATGTAGCTAATGAGGGAAGAGTGAATACTAAAGAGTAAAGGGTCACTTAAGTGCCAACTCTGAGGGTCTGCTGGAATCTCATCCAACATGACAACACCCAGCAGCAATCTGTTTTCAACCTTTGTACAGGGGAAACTTTTGCAGGTAAATTCCATCCTATAATATGGCAAAGGTCCATCTAATCCTATGGAAAGATAGTTGGAAAAACAAATATTCTGAACTTTAAGGTCTGTTACATTTTAATGCATGCTAAAATATTCTTTGTATGCTGGATTGGCTTTTGCAGCACACTTCACATTTCCTGTCCTGAGAGATTATTTTCATCATGAATAGTGCAATGAACATTAAGTAGTCAAAGAATATTCATAAACGCCATCTATGACTGGCTGTAGACTTAAAGTGCTGAGGTCAGGGGGTGAGTGGATGTTTGTATTTACAGCAATGTCTTTACACTGATATTTATCTTGGCTCATCACACAGATGACAAGCTCAGGCATTGATTTACATGTTCCCTCTATTTACCCCGGGTAATCCAATGCAAAGGTTGGGCAGTTCACGGGAGCTTGGCTCAATAACAGTATTCTGAATGGAGTATTGTAACATTTAATATTGGTGAGAAAGTGTCGTTCATCATCAAGTACATTTTAGGTTTGGATATCAACAAGGCTTGCAAGCTCTGCCAGTTTTGCACAGGGAAGCACAGAGACCCACAAATAACATTATTGGCATAAAATATGGTATCAAAAACATTTTATATTTACATGAACAGGATGAGGAGGGAAAGCAGTAAGCAGGAAGGCTAGATATAATCATATTGAATTTCAGCTTTAAGATTGTGTGTTTTCTTTTTTACAGGGGCAGATCTTGGCCAATATGAAAGCAATGGAGTCTGAATGGTTCGCCCAGAATTACATGGGAAGAAAAACAAAGGTGACTTGCCTAGTTTCATACGATAAATGTGGCCATCAGCTGTGGAACTAACTATGCTGCTTCTAATGTGCATTTAGACCCTCTGCTTTTTTTTTTTTCTCCAACCAGACCTTAGAATATGTGAAAAGAATTGAATTCTCACAAAAATTCAGAGGTCTTTCCAAACTTCTTCTGAAAATGTTGGGTTACATGATCCCGGTCTTGGTACTTTTTGAGGGTCCATGAGGCATAGCGCCTGATTTAATAAAGCTCTCCTGGAGAGGATACACTTTCATCAGTGAAGCTGATGAAGGTCATTTGCTAGCAAATGTTTTGAATCCTTGACCAGATTCATTCCAGGTTTTAACAGCTGGGGTGGATCACTGTCTCTCGGTCACCCTTTTGCCGCTACGGGCTGTCGTCTGGTGATGGCAACTGCTCATCGGTTGAAGAAGGAAGGAGGACAGTATGGAGTGGTGGCAGCCTGTGCAGCAGGAGGACAGGTGAGCTTTTTATACAGTCTGCTCAATTATTTTTTTTGTTCCTTTTGATCATAAGTAGGAGCAGACATGATTGCTTATTTCATGTTTAATTATTTGTGATATGTAGTGTTTTAGGAGTACAGATTTGCTGCCTGGGTTGCCCAGGAATTATTCTACTGCAGGAATTTCTTTACAGAAAATGTTGTCAAACGATTCATGTCCGCATGTCATTAAAGCTTACATACCCAGCACAAATCTAGCAGTGGGCTTGATATATTTAAAGCTTTCCATCACTGGTGAAGATGCACTATCATGGGAGAATCTGGGTGATCAAACAAACCTGCAAATGGTGGAGTGAAGGGTGCTTTGTTGTTCTCTCCTCCATGGATATGCATAGTGGTTTTTCCTGATCAGTCGTTCATTGACCCGCCTATTGAGGAAGTCTTTTTATATAGACCCATATATCATACTTCAATTTGCATACACAACTAAAGGAGTCCGAGCAATGACTCCTTGCCACTGCTCTGTTTAGCAGAGATTCCATTGGAGATATTAAAAAAAAAAAAAAAAAGTAATGGGTGCACCCTGTATTTGATATTTAATTTTTTTCTTTCATAGAAATTACACATCAGCCTAAATTAAATTTAATTGACCCAAAACCCTTACAGGTCCCCCTTAGGCAAAAAAACAATATACTAAAAAGATGCCATAGCAAGGAGAAATTGTGTGCTACAAATAGTATGTTTTTTTTGCACATTGTATACAGGCTACACATTTCATGCTGTTTGTGATTTGTTAAGATGTTCTAATTCCTTCAGGTAATCTCGTTATGACTTGTTGTTCCTGTTGTCAATGAAGTTTGTAGATAAATATAACCTCATTTAACTTGTCTGTTCATTCCTCTCTGCTCATCTCCCCGGAGCTCATTGTCAGAGGATGATCTCAGCACATTATTAATTAACAGATCATTATAGCAAGTTGTGTCTGTGTTGGAGTGGTGCATCCTGAGGGAGAGAATTCCCCGACCTCTAAGCAGAGAATAGACCTCACAGCACCTGTCGCTGTTCTCCCTCCTCTCCCGCCTTGCTGTTCCTCTTTGTCTTATTTTGTGCATATGTTTGGTTAGCCAAATATCTGCACCTGGGCACACTGCCGCACTGTGCAATCACCGCTGAAAGGGACTGTATGGCAAATCTTCTTTGTATTCTGTCGCTATATATAAATTATGTATATAGAAAAACTGCAAGAATCTGACATACAGCCCGACGTCTTTCATGGATTCCATGAACGGCAATTGGGAACAACCACTATACAAGACAAGGGAGGAAAGCTCAGTAGCATTCTGTTTACTAATCCTCCCCGCTCCACTTTCTATAGAACAGAGCAGCCTAGTGTACAGAGATCTTTTGTTCACCTGTCACTAGGAAATGTCATGAAAGATCACTTCCAGCGACAGAAAATGGGCGTGTGTACATAGCCATAGGCTACATATACAATTTTAAATGTACCCTGCCAGGAATTTGTCTTCTAATAGGCAGTTTTATCCTCACCCAAACTATTTCTCTCCTGCTCTATCATCACCTATTAAATCTTCCCAGTGTGTAATGAATCAGCGATATATTGCAACAAATGCTTAACAATAAAAAAAAAAATAATAATAATAATAAAAAAAAAAAAAACCTAATGAATTCGAAAACCAGTTTTTCGTTATTGTGTGCAATTTTTTTAAGAGGTGCCCAGGCTTTTTAACCTTGTCTCTGAATGGATTTCAAAAAATAAATTTGTATTCCTTGTGCTTTATTTTGTTTTCTATATCACCGACATATTATGCAGTGCTGTAAAATGTCCAAAGTCATGTCTCTAACTGTCCCTTAAAGGGGCTCACAGTTTCTGCCATAGTCATATGTAAATAAAACAGTCTTTTGAGGCAAGACAACCTACCTGGATGTTTTTTTTTCCCTGTGGGAGGAAACCCACGCAAACACTGGGAGAACATACAAACTTCTTACAAATTGTGTCCTGGCTGAGAGTCCGACCTGGGACCCAGCACTGCAGTGGCAGGATTCTAGTCACTGTGCCACATTATTAGAGTTTTTACAACATGCATCGTCCACCCCTGATGAAGTGACCTCTATTTTATTAGTAGATCTTTCAAATGAGAAAGGATGAGACCGTGCAGGGCAGAGTAGGTTTCTAAATTGTTTTTGGTCTGTAAAATGGTAAATCCTAATGATGTGCTAGGAGCAGAAACCATATGACCAAGAGATGAAGCCAGATCATTGAGGATCCCATAACCTGCATATGTGTTTGGGAACGCTTCTGCATAAGCGTCAAATATAAAACTGTAAATGTATTTATTATTTTTACTAGTTTCAAAGCGTTTTCAATAAAAAAAAATAAAAAAAAACAGTTGCAATGAATGACAGATATTTTTTTCTTTGTTTTTAGGGTCACGCAATGATCGTGGAAGCATACCCCCAGTAACATGTAGCTTCATTTCGGGTCCCAACCCATGCACCAGAGTAATGCACTAATAAACAAAGAATGTCTTTCTCCTGCAAAGGATAATTTTGCCGCACTGTAAATATTTTTTTAGTTGCCTTGTTCGCGGTCTTCAGTAATATACTGATTTGTACTTGGCACCAAGCAAGTTCTGCAAAATTGGATTCAGTTGCCTAATGATGGATTGGGTCAAAGTAGGTGCCCATGGCCATTCCTTGCTTTTCCTGCAGAAGAAAAGAGAAGTCACTGCTGAAATACAGACAGATGAATTGATGTTGAATAAAACCTGTGTTGCTCACCGCTTGAAAACGATCTTCTGGAAAAGTGAACATCTTTCCCTAACCGTGTCAGGGTCTCCGCAGGTAATGTGGAGTGAAGGGAAGTTTTGAAAATTTAATAAAAATGTAATTTTGCAAAATTTGTTTTGGTTTGATTTAAAACACCTTCAAGACTGAGCTTTCCATATGCAGCCTGTAATTATCATAAATGAGACATAACAAAACTCTAAACAAATTCTCTAAGGGATAACTGCTCCTGGAAATCTCCATTCAGAGGTGTCTTGCATCGGGTCCCGCGTTGTCCTGGAGCCGACGCTCTGGGCCCCGCCATCTTCTCCTCTTCCTGGTACTTCTTCCTATGTCACCTGACGCAAGATAGGGTGACGTAGGATGGAAAAAAACTTGCCGATCTCACTGTGTATGCGTGAGATCTGCCAAAATTTCTGCGCAAAAAGGCTCCTTCTGCACATGCACAAGATGCTTGGGTAGGTGCAGAAGAAGCACCTCCCGGGATGTGTGATGTAGGTATCCTTGGAGGGTTTACGCACTCGTTCATTCATTAGGGGCCAGTGCTGTACCCTTTTTTTTTTTTTTTTTTTTTTTTTTTTTTCAGTACGCTTTAAGTGCAGAATCGATCAGAATGTGCAAATATCTGTAGTTGCTACAAGAACTTGGCTTGTTGTGTCTATTCCTTGTTTTTATCCCTTTCTCATTATCCCGTCTGCTGCCTTTGTGAGTACTGGGAGTACTGGAGCCATTCATATGAACAACATTTACAAGCATTGGCACCTAGACTGATAAATTCAGGACAGGTAACCTCTAATGTCATCTAATCATCTAGCCCAGGGTTTCTCCAGAGGTTGTTTAGGGGTTCCTTGAGCAATTAACTATTTGTGCCTCTCGGGTCAATATTACTGACACCAATGATCTTTTTGGCTATCTGTGAGGGTAACATTCTTCCCACTGGCCAGCAATGTAAGAGGCATTCTTCCTACCCACCACCAATGTAGATGTACTGTGAGCTGTGTATATAGTATCTATAAGGGTGAAAGTTATTTAGAAGGGTTTCCCCATGTAAAAAGTTTGCGGATCAAATCTAGCATTTGTACTAGCCTGTTCACATAGTGTTTTTTGGTATAGACAGAGGTTCTTCCCAGATCACTTCCTCATTTAACAAGAGACCTTAGGTTCCGATGCTGTGGTTTCACTTTGACTTGCAGGTCCCATCTCCAACTGTCCTTTAACTGAATATTAAACGTAGAACACCGAGCAGTACTCTGTGCTGCTTTCCTTACAGACTTCAAAAGGCTTAAACCAAAATAGATTAAAGTATTTTACATAGTTTTCATTGAAAAAAATACACACAGGACTCTAATATTAGACAGCCTCATTAATGTATTAATTTATATTTTTATTTATTAGCTTTTGAACAAATATCAGCGTATAAAATATTTTAAATACAGATTTGCACAGCAGAGGAGCGCACATGGTATTGTTTATGGAAGTGGTAGCACTTCTAGAAGTCATTCTTGTTGAACTTGCGCCATACCATGTCTTCAACAAAAAATGTAGCCTAACATCTGATCAATTGGACTTCTGGCCACATAATGTACCATGCCACCAGTTCCTGCCACCATTTTCAGCTTTCTATCTTTCTATAGGTCTCCATGCTCTCCATATTTGAGTCTTGGTCTTGTTCCTGTGAAGATGATACACAACTAAATTACTATAGCTGTTTTGTTACAGCAACACTTAATGCGCAAGCTTAGCATCATCATATGTAATACATCGATCAGCCAAAACATTAAAACCACTTAGATAATATTGTCTAAGTCTCCTTTGCATCTCCAAAACAGTAGTATCTAGTACCAAGAAGTGATCGGTTGATTCTTCAAGTCACACTGCATCCACCAATTTGTTTCTTCCCGTCATACATCCTGCATGAATCTTTTTCTAAGATGATTGATGCGCACACAGCCATCTACAATAAATCTAACCTAAAATGGGATTCCTCAAGACCAAATCATTATTTTTGGCTGCATTGTCTAGATTGACCCAGTTGTAGGTACTTTCAGTGGTAAAAAGAAGTCCGTATTGGCGCTCTCCCCTGGTCTGCAGTTAGGCTGTGTGTTTTTACATCCTGTTCTTACTGTCATGGTCACAATTATTTTTTTAGCAGTTTGTACTGCTAAATTGTAGCTGTTGGATCAGATGGGCTGCCGGCCATCAGTTGGGCACCCATAACCTTGTTACCGGCTATCTTCCTTGGACCGCTTATGGTACGGACTAACAACTGCACACACGGAGCATCCCACAAATCCTGTCCTGGAGATGCTTTGACTGGTTCTTTGGCTTATGTCAAGATACTGACTTGATTTACCTCTTGTCAGATGCCATTGTAACATTTTGGCTGATAATTGTATATTATATGTATATAATCCTGTGTTCCCTTAATGCCTTCCTAGGAGCAGACCTCACAATGTACCTGCTTTCGCTTTCAATTACAATTTAGCTTGAAAGGCACCCCTTTAGGACTAAGCTCCACCTTTGGCCATCTCCAGTCTTAATACCCATCATTGTATTCAGGAATGGTGATACCAATGGCACAGAGAGACTGAATTCTGGAGACACCCATAGTAAGGTTTTGTTTTCACTAAGGTGTTACTCTTTTGCAAACTGGACTTTCTTCATTACAGATGATTCACTATGTACTCTTCCCTATCATTAGGTTGTAGATGACTGTCAAAGTTGGCTACAACCAGCCAGTCTTTTTACAGAAATTAAATATTCATTTTGAATCCACTTTAGTAGATGTCTTCATAAGAGGTGAGGTTGGGGTAATTGCGCCTTTCTGGTCTTTTTCCAAACATTGTCAACAGGAAGTTGAGGTGAAACCTCCTGGCACCCAGATAACAATTAGAATTGGTAGGTCTCCAGAAGTCCTAACTTTTCTCCAATTTCCTAACAGCATACTGTTATGTCGAATTTTTTTTTATGTTGTTTTGCTCCAATTTAGAAGTTTTTCCCTCACTTTGTCAGGACGATACAAATGCCTCCATCTCCCCAAAGTTGATGCATGCACTAGTAAATACATGTTGGGGATTCCATCCTTGTTCAGGCCATACAAAACTAAAAGTTACACATTTGGTGTAGGCAAGACACATGCAGTTCTGGGCCATATAACAAAACTCATAGAGATCAAAAGATCTATGATGGCCTATGGGTACATCAAGCTGTATTTCTAAGACTTGTTAGAAAACCATATTTTACCAGCCTGATCCTTCCCTACAGTCTGGTCTTTCCATACCCAACACCATCTGGTGAAGATGACCAAATCTGAATTGCTTACCAAATTGTATGAGTTATTTTCACATCCGCTAAGTGGTGGGAATAGAGACAGAAATTTTTTAAGCCAGTTGGAAATCTCTTCTCTCACCTGTGGACAAAACAAGATTCTTAGAGATCCAGATAAAGAAAGTTTAAATTCAACATCATACCAATCTGTCTAAAGGAGAACTTCAACACGAAGGGCTGAAAGACTAGAGACACTGGATCAATAGCTCCAACCAACTTATTTCTATGGACTTGAGCAAACATATCCATAAGAAGCCAAATGAAGGTCTACCAAACTTAAGGCTTGTTACCATAAACTGGAACTCTTGACATTCATCTTTGTTGCTGCTAAACAAACCCTTGTGGCAAAGGCTGGAGGTCCCACCACAGCATGAAAAGCGTTACGGTTCGGTACCAGTGTAAGAAAATTGAAAATTGACCATTCGAAACTCTACTACATATCTAAATATTTAAAGCCTTTTTACTCCAACTGTACAACCTTCAATTGAAGGGAGGCTTATTGTTCCGATAAAACTCTAATTGGATCAAGCAGCAATGGACTACGGGTTTTGGGCACTCATGAGAGTAGATGAAGAGAACATATCGTGGGCAGATCAAATCTCAAGTCAGAAGACGAGAAAACATGACCCAAATACCAATGAAGAAGGAGCTCACAGTGTGAAGTCTTCATTACAAATGTATTTTTACTGGCATTTACTTGCTCACCTTTAGTAAAGGTAGAATTGGTAACAATGAAGGGGTCAACTATATTGTTGATTTTTTTTTTTTATGCTGCTATCAAAGGCGACGGTTTATGCAGTTCTATGGGCCTTCTTGCAGTAGATGGCACTCCTTGGGGGGCCGGGACCAGAACCAATGAGGGTATGGATGGAATGTATGTGGCAAAAACTCTAATGAAACCATCAAGATTGGATGCTTTGCTTTGTGAATATCTTTTCAAATTTGTGCGGTAACCTGGCATGAAAATGTGCCTGTGTTCCAGGGTTTCCTGTATTAACACCAATTATTATAGCTCTCCCATCTTGGACAGGGTGACTGATCATGTATCCGCCCCCTCCTGTAGTCTTCTGTAGGCAGTTTGTAGTGGATGAAGCTGATGGAACCCACCCACTGCTCTTCAGATTCAGGATGCGAGTGTACGCGCGCACTCGAGTGCCGGATCGCGGGTCGCGCGTATTATCGCGCTTCCAGCGATCGCGGATTTCAATGATGAATCAGGGGCACTGGATCAATAGCTCCAACCAACTTATTTCTATGGACTTGAGCAAGCCAAATGAAGGTCTACCAAACTTAAGGTTAGTTACTATAAACTGGAACTCTTGGCATTCATCTTTGTTGGCTGCTAAACAAACCCTTATGGCAAAGGCTGGAGATCCCACCACAGCATGAAAAGCATTATACGGTTCCGTACCAGTGTAAGAAAATTGAAAATTGACTCTACTACATATCTAAATATTTAAAACATGGCCTTTCTACCCCAACTGTACTACCTTCAATTGAAGGGAGGCCTATTGTTCTGATAAAACTCTAATTGGATCAAGCAGCAATGGACTACAGGTTTTGGGCACTCATGAGAGTAGATGAAGAGAACATATCGTGGGCAGATCAAATCTCAAGTCAGAAAGAAAACATGACCCAAATACCAATGAAGAAGGAGCTCACAGTGTGAAGTCTTCATTACAAATGTATTTTTTACTGGCATTTCCTTGCTCACCTTTAGTAAAGGTAGAATTGGTAAGAATGAAGGGGTCAACAATATTGTTGAATTTTTTTTTATGCTGCTATCAAAGGCGACGGTCTATGCAGTTCTGTGGGCCTTCTTGCAGTAGATGGCACTCCTTGGGGGGGCCGGGACCAGAACCAATGAGGGTATGGATGGAATTTATGTGGCAAAAACTCTAATGAAACCATCAAGATTGGATGCTTTGCTTTGTGAATATCTTTTCAAATTTGTGTGGTAGCCTGGCATGAAAATGTGCCTGTGTTCCAGGGTTTCCTGTATTAACACCAATTATTATTGCTCTCTCTTCATGGACAGGGTGACTGATCATGTATCCGCCCCCTCCTGTAGTCTTCTGTAGGCAGTTTGTAGTGGATGAAGCTGATGGAACCCACCCACTGCTCTTCTCTCTGCACATGCCCAGTTCACCACAGTGATCATGTGACTATTACATTGGAGGGGTAACTGGGTTTGCAAAGGCATTTGGTGCTCACAAAGCTGATTGATATACTTGCAGTTCTTGTACCTGTACCTGTTCTGTTTTTAGAACACAATGACAGCACCACAGCTTGTGACAGACTTTACTTCCTATGAGAAATCCAAATCTTTCAAACTTTCAAACCCAGAATCAAGACACAAATCCATTTTGTGGGTTTATGTCTTTTTGAACTCTGAATAACTTTTTGTTTCCTGTCTACCATTGTTATCCTCCGTTCCCCTTCTTTATGTAACTTACCTTTTTATCCAAAAGGCATCCAAATATTAAAATAAAAACACCCTGGAAATGAAAAAAAAAAAGACCATGAGCTAAGGGGCCACAATAAAAATAATACATATTATTGGACAGTATCAGTTTGTTTAAAGTATATTTCTTGTGCAACACAAGTCTCACAAGCAGAGAAGGGACATTTGTTGATCATGGACAATTGGCCCAATCCTTTGTTCATTTTTTAGGTTGGATATTCAGATTTTTTTTTTAATCTATGTCTCGTGTCCTTAAACTACATTTATAAAAGGGGTCATTTGGGCTACATGCCAGTTCCCATACCTATCCATTTTCCATGTCTAGAATTTTGTATCACATGACATTGTAAGGTGGAACTTCCATGATGTCCGTGGAGATTTTCTATTTTCTATTTTGGAGATTTGCTGGCTATTTCACAGGTTAGAATGGACTGTAAGTTAACAAAATTCTCCCCATTAGTGACACCAATAAATCTTTTTTTGACTGAGAGTGAAGAAGGGTTTGATATTCAGGTCAGGTTTAGCTCTGTCCCCATTTAGGTTAGAATTTTCCCCAGTTCCTGTCTACATTTCTACAGTAAGTGTCTACAGTGACAGTGAATTATGAAAGACAACACAATTCACGGCTCTGACATTCATTTATATAGCGCAATCTTTTGGGTTAACTTATTGAAATGCATAGTTGGGGTGGGGATCACATACTCTTTGATATGGGAACCCATCCTTGAATTGAAATGAACTGAAAAAAAAAACTTTGACTGGAAAGCAAGTTGGTTTGCCCCGTGAATCTGGAAAGATTTGTGCATATGTTATCTAGATCTTTGCTCCATCAAAGATACATGATAAATTTAGCTAAATCAATTCACTAATTGCTGTTCTTAAATAAATTCATTCTAAATACATACCTGGTAGTCGTTAATAAGTGTAAATGCATACTGAAAGAACTCATGAGTTTCCTCTGTTAATGCTAAAGTCTCTAGAATCCATGTGATACCAAACACTGATGTCAAAATGGTGATAGCCTTGGTCACCAGTGCTTTCCCATCATCTTCTTCTTCTTGGTCTTCTGACTCAGGAGGCCTCAATGTTCTCCAGACCATAACCCCAATAACGACAAAATTTAAGACTGTGATAAGAAGAACTGGTCCAGAAAAGGCAAACACAGCTCCTTTCTCTCCATCAAGAAAACAATCACCTTCTTCAATGTATGCTTTCTTGGGGTAGTCTAAACTTAACGTCACAATTGCAATAACAAATGGGAAGACGTACCCAATAATCACCATGACGGGAATCATAAACTTCCTGACCAGCTGATAAAAGGCAAAGACCATTTCGTGGAGAAGAATAAGTCCATGGAACAGCATCCAGTAAAATGAAGCTAAATAGAAGAAGTGCTGCAAGAAAGCAGCTGCGATGCATAATTTGTTTTCATGGGTCTCTGTTATAAAGGTCGAGAACAAGAACCAAATATCAGCAATTAGCATAGAAACAGAAATATTTATCATGGCCGTTTGACGGTAAAAAGAAGTATAGTCCTTGACTACTGTCTTCCACTCTACAATATAGAAAATGATGCATATAAGCAAACTTAATATAGAAAAACTAGTTCCAACTTGTCTATGAGTTTCCAGAACTTCGTCTTCATGAACACCAACAGACGTCAACACCGAGAAGGATGTCAAATGGTTACACCTGCATATAGTGATGTCGCTTCTATATAAGGTTCGGCATCCCTCCGTTGACCAACCTCCAACTCCTTCAAATAGGTTATAATCCCAAAACACACATTGTTCAAAAGTATTTTTCATGGTACTGGGGTTTGTCCTTCGCCCAAAGACCATATCTAAATTGACTCGTTTGAGACTCTGGGTACTCATCATAGCATTGTTAATTACAATACGATTGCTCACAGAGTGGTCATGTCCTTCAACGCTATCTCCAAAATGACTAGGAAGGATTTTCCCAAGATTCCTAACCATTATACTTGTCACCATAAGTTCTCCTTCCATGATTCCGTTGGGCGTTTTGATATTATTGATGTAGACTTCCATGGATGGGGTTGTGTTAAAGTTGTTTTTGTAGCCAGTAAATGACGAGGTATTTAGGATCACTGTATCCAGTTTAACATTGGGGTAGTTCATTTTAAGGGAAGGGCTTTTTCCGTCTGGTTTTAAAAGCCAAGGTATGTTTTCAATAGCCTGCATGAAGGTGGAGGTGATGTTTGGGTCTTTGTAATAAATGTCCATCCAGATTGCTTCAAGACTCACATCCAGCATTTGACTGGACACTTTGAGAAGACCCTACAGTGAATGAAATGAAGTCAGAATTACAATTGAAAATAGGTGCTTGTTTTTGGATTGTTTTATCTTTTAATGCCATTGGCTGCCACTGAAACTTTTGATACTGGTCTTATATTTGCCTAATGATTCTTGTAGCTCGAATACCTAATTACTTGCAGCAGTTTTTGTTTCTGTGACTATCCTGGATGACTGACTACGTGTTTAAACCCTGCAACTTCCTTTTCCAAATTATTGTGGTTTATCCCATCATCTCATTTTCTGCTACTGTAAACTACAGCGGTAGTTGTAGACATGTATCTTAGCTTGGACTTTGGCATTGATTCTCTCTCTTTTAGTACTGGATTACCCTATGTACTTACCTATGCTGCTGAGAACTATTGATTATTTGCCCATTTTCTTCATTGCCTAGTGTGGGCTCCCTACTATGGTTCAACTTTTGCCAGACTTCTGGCTCCCTGGGTCGTTACAGCATAAACTGCAGGCTGGATTTTCTTTTTTCTTAGTCACTTCCCCTGCTCTACTTTATAAACAATGATCCCAATGTAGTTTTGTCTCACAGCTTCTTGGCTCTACCTTGTGAATTTGTCTTGACTTCTTCCAGAGTATATTAGCCTAAAAAACAGGACACAAGGAAGGCAGCTATAACACCTAGGCTGCACTTTATCCTAGAATAACCAGGCCAGAAGATGACTAAAGTCACCATGGGTTTCTAGAGGTTGCTTAAAATTAGATACTTGTGTCTCTCAGGTCAGTTTAACCGATACCAATAGTCATTTTGGCTAAGGATGACATTCTTTCCCACTGGCCAGCAATGTAAGAGAATTCTTCTCTATGATGCTATTTGACCACCATGCTAATGTGCTGTGGGTATAGTAATTATAGAAGGGGTTCCCCAAGACCTAGACTTTCTCAAGAGTTCCCCTATATTAAAAAGGTAAAAAATAGCCTGGTAAAGCAAAATACTAGGTCAACATCCAGTAAGTAGGCCTATTTGCCTGCAGCTTGGAGATAGACATACAGCATGGATGATGTAATAATAGCAATTTTTTCTTAGGATTTAATGTTTGCTGTCTCAAATGTTAGAAACATTCATGGGAACAAATGTAAAGAGCATTTTCCAAACCTTGAACTAGGTTATTTTCTAACTTCTACTAGGATTTAATGTCAAGAATGTTCGTTGGATCCTTCCAGTAGACTAGTAATGTTCAATGAGTCCTTCACTAAGCGATTTTCTATATTCTCTTAGGGTCGAATACCCTTCAGTAGGCCAGTAGCTGGCTCAGACACAGCACTAGTGCACGGAGCCATTCCCTGCTCAGCTCCTGTCCTAAACCCATGTTGTGCAGTCTGATATGTCCCTGTTTTGTTCCCTTGTGCAGTTCCTGTCTTGCGGGTCTAGTGTCACCAGCATCTCCCTGTGTCTCCTGCATTGCCCGTGTGCCTTTGATGACCCCCGTTTCACCCATGTCTCCATTGTCCTCCTGTGTCTCCTACTATCCCCTGTGTTCCAGTGCTGCCTGTGTCCCCTGACACTCTCCTGGGTCCTGTGACCCCTGTGTCTCTTTGTTGCCTTTTGGTACCTGGCTTTGTTTCTGATTTCACCTGTTTGCTGTCTGCCTCAACCCCAGCTACTCCGACTACTCCGTTGCCTGCTGATTTTGTACTCTGGAGGAGACTAGGCCGATACTTAGACTCTGCACCTTGGCCCTTCTCAGGGCTCACACCATCAATGAGCTATATTTAGTCCTCCCTAGTGGCTCTGACTCTTAGAGAATGACAGTTATAAAGGTTCACAGAACCCTTCACAAGGCTATTTTCCATTTTATCTAGGCCAAATTTGAACCTCATTTCTAATGTACATCATTTAGCACTGCTTATAATGATCTATACCTGTGATAGAAACCATAGAAAAGAATCGGGATGCCGGTGAAGTTTGTGACTATTGGGTATGTTTAAAAAGCAGTGATTCTGAAATTCACTAAACGTTCTCTGACGGAGAATCAATCATTGCCACTAAGAACATGAACCTGGAAGATTCTCCACCAGAGAACATAAGCTGAATGTTAGATTCTTCTTCTTAAAAGCACCTCTATGTTATTATATCTAAAATAGGTCTATAAAAAAATAATTGGGCCTGATTTATTAAAGCTCTACATGACTGGAGAAGACAGGCTATCATGGGAGATATAAGAAGCCTAGAGTGGATTGCTTTAAATCATTTGCCCTGAATACTTTCAATCCTGGACCAGATCTATTCCAGGCTTGCTGGTCACCCAGGTTCTCCCATGATAGTCTATCATCTCTAGTTTTGGAGAGCCCTAATAAATCAGACCCATTATGCCACCTAATTCCCAAGAAAGGAATGAACCCATCACAATTCTTTGTGTCTGTTAAGGTCTACAACCTTACCTAATGTAATATAAAATACTTACAGACACAGTGCTAAAGTTGAGTTTCATGTTGTTGTCCAAAGCAGTCAATGAAGTTGTCTTTATCGTTTCTATCACGATAATAACGTCCCTGGAACTGTTCACATGTGTTTTGTTGGACAAAGTGAGGTTTCTTAATGTCTTAATCATTTCTGAGATCTTCAGCTCTGGAGTTCCCAATCCAAACCTGACCCACTGCGAACACCATTGAGATAAAAAAATTAGTTACTGTTAGTATAATAGTTAAAGAAAAAAAATCTTATACTTAAAGTGTTGTCAGCACGGTGGCACAGTGGTTAGCACTCTGGCCTGTGCAGCGCTAGGTCCCAGATTCAAATCTCAGCCAGGACATTTTCTGCAAAGACATTGTGGGTTCCCCTTGTGTTTGCATGGGTTTCTCCCAGGTACTTTTATTTCTTCTCACATTCAAAAAAAAGATCATGCTATTAGTTTTATTGACTTCCCCCAAATTGACACAGGACTATGGTAGGGACATTAGATTGAGAGCCCCTTTGAGGGACAGTTAGTGACATGACTATGGACTTGAATGTGAAGCAGCGTGTAATATGTCAGCGCTATATAAATACTAGTTAATAATATGTGGTGTTACTATGACTGAAAGGTAAAAATAGGGCTAACTGAGGGATTATCTATGTATGGAAGAGTTGACGTGTGCAGGTGGCTTACAGGAGCCAGCAGATCCAGGGTGGGGTCAGCATTGTCACAATGTCCAATTGTATTCCAATAAAGGGCGCAAGCGCTGCATTTTAGTTCCAGGTCCTAATTTTTTTCCCATATCACATTTATTCCACCCCCTGGCCACAATTATACCACAATTCTTATTACCTACATTGCAGGCTGTAGGTTGTGACTTCTGGTGGGTTGTTGCCGCTAGATAAATCATTCTGCCAGCCAACAAGTCAAACAGCATGACATACATCATATGCCCATATCTTCCACTTTAAACTTAAATTCAAAATAGCACCAATAGTCTATAAACCCAGACTTTCCAATTTGGTTCCATGGAGTAGACCAGTATTTCTCATCAAAGGTTCAGTGGAACACTTGGGTTCCTCCCGAGGTTCTTAGGGGTTCCTTAAACAATGAGCAATCTGTGCCTGTCAGGTCAGTTTAAGTGACCCCCAATGATCTCTGTGGCCCAATGATCTGTAGGGATGCCATTCTTCCCAATATTCAGCAATGTAAAGGGCATTCTTCCCAATGAACACCACACTAATGTCCTGTTAGTTGTGGAAATAGTAATTATAGCAGGGCCTTCCTGAAGACTTAAAAGGTATTTCAGAGGGTTACTGCATGTTAAAAAGTTCTAGAAACACTGGGGTAGATTATGTGTTAGTAATGTGACTACCACGACCCTCATATGTGTTTTACTCAAGGGAAAGAGTTTGTAATCTTGGGGTCTCAATTTAAAAAGCAGTAAAATCAGAAGAGGACATGCTGGTAGCTCCCCTTGAGGGGGATAAGAACAGAAACTAAAAAAATATTTTTCTATAATGTTTTTATGGCTTACTATCCCAGTGATAACTACTTTTGGGTATGTGTGTCACGTGGACAAGAAATTAAGCAAAACTTTCCAGAGTCAAGAGAAATAAGAGTTTGATAGAAACTTTAATTCTTTCCCAATCCAAAAGTAAAAGGAAACTGAGCCTGGAGTTTTAAGCTTCAAAGAGCACTGGGAAGGAAAAGAATCAGCAAAGTGGGTAAGCTTTTAGGTTTACATTCTACAAAAATTTCAGTGAGCTACAAAAATTTGCATTGGACCTACTAATATCATGGATAAGTTTCTCACCTGGGCCTCCTCCAGTAGACCTAACAGCCTGGCATTCACACAGCTGCTCTTTGGACTACCCCACTGACCCTTTCTGGAGCACCTTCTGGTAATTCGGCCTTTTTTACCATAAGGACAGGGGATTTCAGCTTCATAGCCAGCCTTGGTGGCGGGCCATACTTTATCACCATCGCCCAAGCAGAAGGCATCTTGACCTACAAATACAACAGACAACATATAGGATTTTATTTTCCAGGACAGATAGGACCAGGGATGGGCATTATTCAAGCCTCATAAATCCTAAGAATGAGGGAACAATCACACTGCATGGGCACAGTTCCTAATGCCAAGGTATAAATTCACTTGAGTTAACGGTGAACTTAACATGTATGTTTACCAAATTCTACTTGGTAGGCAAACATGGACCAACAAATATGAGAATTAAGTGTTTTTTTATCTTTCCTAACCATTTCCTAATTAACACAGTTCACACTGTTGGCAGCACAGTCCCTACAACTACTAGCCAGCTGTAACTCTGGCCACTATGGACCTCAGTGATGGGTTACCATGAAGTTTGCTCCAATAGGTAAATAGCACACAGGCTCGGAAAACTTCAAAAATGTTCACCAAGCCCACAGAACCCAGGTGCAAGAGAGGCCAAGTATACACAAACCGGGTGATCCTTTACTGAACACACACAAGCTTTACTAGTTTTGTTACTAGCTTAAGTGTGGTAGTGCAACAGAGAGTGAATCTTCAAATGTAGTAGGTAAAGATCCAAACTCCGGTCATTTTTAATGCTGTCTCTGTCCCTCCTGTCAACTTTACCTTTTCTGTTTGTCTTGGTGACCACTGTCAATGGACAGAAAGTTATAAGAAATGCATTACTATGCAGTTGTCACTAGAACAGGAAGTGAGGAAAAAATCTTCAAATGGGGTATCTGTTCTAGTGGCATCTCCTAATTTTGACAAGGTTTTCTCTCACTACCGGATGTGTCTGAGTCAAAAACTGAAAGGAAATAGACAAAAACAAAAAATAATTTTTTTTACTAGAAAGCAGATTCCAGCTGATTAGGTCCAGGGCCATCCTCTATCCAGCAAGACCTCTGTGATTGTCCTTGGACATGGTGCACTGCACCAATAAAGAACAGTTATCAAGGGGTGCTGAAAAGACTTGCCTTCATTGCTATACAGAGGGAGAAGGGGTCACCTCTGTACTCATACTTGATTGTCGCCAGGGAAAGATTGGTGGCTATATACTGGTAGGGATTGGGGCAGTATTAATGGTGAAAATGACCAGGGAGAGGTGGGTAGACATGGGCAGGTACAGGATAGGATAGCCCAGCATTGGTGGAGAAGAGTGTGTAGCAAGAGGGTTAGGACCTGGGCTGGGGGTATTAAAGCTTCATTTCATGCAGAACATTGGAATAGTACCCTAGTCACATTTGAGTATAAAAAGTTCTGTGGCATATCTACAGGACCCAAGCATTCAAAATGGGAGCTCCATTAGGAACACAGGAGCCAACATTAGATGCACAGGATCTTGCCATGGGTTCATGCTATTGTTCCATCTTTTTTTGCACCCCCCCTCTCCCGCTGGGTATTTCGATTTTTTGTCTTCAGAGCTTCTGGTCAGCCTGATGTTTTTGATAGATTAGACATTTTATGCAAATCAAAGAATCTAAGAAAAACTAGAGAATTTTTTCTAGATAGTTTGACTGAACATTGATCATGAATACTTATTTGTTAGCCAATTGACCACCCTTCAATTCTGGATTAGTTTAGCTAGGAGTGTTCCCCAACATCCACCAATCAAAGGAAAAGTTTTCTGTCATTGACTTTTACAACACATCCGAAAAAAATAATAAGTTAGCTTTGAAATTTCCTTATCCTGTTCCCTGTGTTTGAGTCAAACATACTTTATGTTAGGATGCATGACAGCATTGTCTCACGTGACATTGCCAGGTTCCACAGATAGCAATCACTGGGTAGCCCTATCAGAATTTTGAAATCGTGCTCAATGAACAGTACAGTCCTTTAAATAGTAATGCCCTATGGATGCCTACATATGCCTAAGGACCATCTGCCCACAAAACAGCTTTTGGGCCTGGTAATGGGCCTCTCAAGCACCTAGCACAGCATTAGAATACTCGTATGATGAGCAACATGCCCTCCCATAAGCAAAGATTTTAGGTAATATTTCTGCCTCTGATGGGTGATTGAGACTGAATGGGCAAACTATAGCTTCACATTTAGTCAGGAGGTGAATCAGAACACCAACTTCCCCCATAGTACATATGCACAAAATTTATGAAAACTTGACCATAGCACCAAGGCGTAAGGCGTATTGCCATGTTGTATCGGGACATTTTTGCCCAACACAGACCCATGCAACTGGTGGTAACAAACCCCAATAAATCTCTGGACATGAAATATATGCAGATCTTACCTTTTATAATGGCAATATGAATTCCGGACTCTACAACTTTCTTAGTGCTGTCCTGGAAGTTGCATCTATAATATGTGTCCTGCTCTGGAATTATCTTTATGGATAGGGGGTAGCATTGCTGGCTTCCTCGAAGCACGAGGTCTACGGATATAAAAACATAGGTCATATGAATTCAAGCATATAATAAAATATATTACTGGAACCTCAAAATTCACTTCCATGATATTCACAGCATTATGGCTGCTCTAACCAGATTGGATGTGGCCAGGCTCCCAGAAGACTTGGTAAGAATTGCCATCATTTGAGATGCAGCACTCAATGGTGACCCCAGGAAAGTTGGTGAAATTATTCCATAAGAGGACCCGTGCTGGGTTCTGGATGATGTCCAGAGACTGAAGAGGAAACTTTACCGATTGACTGGCCTGCCAATTCAACTGGCGGTACTTAAATCTGCACATGTATAACCCTGCAAGACACAACAAACACCATTATCAGCATGTTCAGCCCTCAAAAGTAGAGAGAGGAAATCCCCTCAGTTAGCAAACCAAGTATGATAAGAACATAAAGGAAACTCCAACTAGTCCCTTTGGGCTGAAGGAGAACTTTAAACACTGAAGCCCAGTATTGAGTTCTATGTTCCCCACTCCCATTCCCGAAGCAACCCATCTCCTAGATAAGGCTCCATTCAATAGTATGGTGGGCTATATATTTTGTTTAGTTTTTTTTACCTTTCCTGTTTTTAATGTCTTCTGACTGGTCACATGATGCAGCTAGCCCTCTTCCATCTTCTCTGGTGCTAATGGGATGACATCAATAACTTTGGTCCTTTGCTTAGGAGGAAAAACCATGACCCTGACCATAGTCGCTGACTTACATGCACTTCAGGGTTGTCCCAATTGAAGGATTTTCCTTCTACTCATGCTTTGGTGACAACTCATTTTGAATTCTTCTATCAGATGTTTTAGTCAAAGACAATGGTCACCAAAACATGTAGAGAAAGTAAGTCTCCCGAAGAAGAACACAGAGAGCTATAAAGACCTAAAAGCCAAGCATGCCAATGGTGGCTCCATCAATATTCTTCTTCCACTTCAACTCCAATTGCTTCCACCCCAATTACAAATGGAAACCTCTTCAAGAAAACCAAAGTTATTAGAGACACTCCAGCTTCCTTTGCTAAGGTGACCATAAAGATCGTTATCCATAAACAGTGGGTTGAGTATGAAGGTTCTCCATTGTTCTACTTTTATAAAGGAGGCGATTAGCTAAAAAGATTATTTTCAGCAGCATATGCATTTTCAGAAGATCACTGCTTTCACCATTGAAAAATGGTAGTCGCCATATTTAAAAAAAATAGTGATCATGCTGATTGTCCAGAACCAATTGCCACTTGGTGAAGTGAAGACCATCATAGGCCACAATGGTACTTCAAAAATACTGTATCACCACTTTTGCACTCAATTTCTGCTTCTTATAAGTGGGGGATATAGTAGCGATGTGGCCTCAAACCTCCAATCACCAGTACATGGTTAAAAAAGCCGTGAACAGTTACTCCTTTCACAGGAACGGAGCTAACGGTTATGGTACAATGATCAATCACTGATCACCACCATAAATAAACTGATCATAAATGTGCCGTTATAAATGCATCAATCAATAAATGATTTGGTGAACAATGAAATTGTAACTTATTATTTAATCACCACCTCCAAATGGACCCCCAAATGACTGAATAACCGCTATCCATTTTTGATTCTCAGTTACTAGATTTATAAATAGGAACATTCCCAGTGGACAGTTATTGTACCGAGCATCAGATTGTAATCTGATTATGATCATTAGTTTTGTTGTCAACCTCTAAAAACATAGCTGGTGAGCGAACTCATCCCCAGACATCATGGACTCCACAGGGATTCCACAGTCTGACATTACAAAGTTCCAATTAGCCTGATTGCAATCTTTTCTATAATTGCCAAAATGTGTTAGCGAGTAATTACCTATGAGCACCTATTATATTCAATCAACATTTATTCAATATAATTTATTATTTCAAAAATCTTGTTAATGGGATCCTTGTGACTCCAGCCGTCCTATACACATGAATTTTTTTTCAAAAATGGCGGTAAATGGGGGTTGATAGGCCTAATTTTCAAAAACAGGACAAGAACGGACAGCAAATTATTCTTGGCTTCTGCCTTAAGTGGGGGTAAGCTAATTTTCATATTGATCCTATTAATTGGTCTTATTATTTAATACAACAATTAAAAACTGGTCACTTGGCTAATGATAAAGATATGTGATCGCTTTTCTAATGGCTAAAGTTGTAGAAATGACAAACCTACTCCAGCAGTGAGCTTGCCCCCTTTTCCTCTTGCAGGCTCTTGTGTTCAGTCCCCAATGCCTTTGTCCTCCGGTCACTATTTAGGATCAGGAGATCTAAACTGTAAGTGACGACACCAAAGGCCCAACCACAACCCAGAGCTTTGGAGAGAAGAGAAAAGTGCGGGTTCCTGGGGTAGATAGTAATGGGTTTAGTAAAGTGCTTTTTTGTAGGCACTCTAGCATGTAACCCTTGCAGTCCACGGGGAGCCCCAATACAAGGGAGGTACTTAGCCTACATTGGGCACTTTATACCAAATATATAAAACCTTACCTTCCCTCCCTCTTGTAATATGGCCAATGCCAAGGCTAATGCCATTTTCATCAATCCTAGACCTGGTGGAAGGCAGAACAGGGGTCCCCTTTGAGCTTATCAGCAGGAAGAGGGGCAAAATCAGGCCAGCTACCTATCCTTCTAAAGTAGTTTGCAGCTCATGATGAGGTTGGGGATATACTTTGGCCTTTTCACCTTGAGCACTAAACAACCTTGTCCAGTCCCTAGAGGATCAAGGACTACATGGAAAAGACAGTTCAGAAACTGTGGCCACAGAGGGCAATAGCAATTTGACTAGGTTCAACCCTTCCAAATAGCTAAAAAATACACTTTGAGTTTTTATTCATTTACTGAACCAATTGCCTCCCTATATTGTTTCCATATACTGTTTCCATATACTGTTTATATAACTGGTTACCTTCCCATTCCCTGGGTATTTTGTTAATGCTGAGGGTTGATTTCCTGCTGGAGGTGACAATGGTGACTTTAATGCCGTTGTGGAGTTCCTTCTCTTGCTCCCACATCAGGTTTGCCAAGAACCATCGGATGTTGGTGACATCTTCGCTGGAGGAGAATTCCAGACGTAGGTCACTCCCAGGGATGACCCAACTGGGAAATAGCGTCAACCGTCCTGGCACTGCACAATGAACAAAGAACAAAGAATATTGACTACAGACAGTAGGGTTATTAATACAGTATGATAATAATATCAACTAAATATCACAGTGGGCTGCCGTAACAGTCTATGGACAACATTCTGTGCACCTCTCCAAAAGATTGAGTGCAGAGCCAGCTCCTTAAAAGCTAAGTGTGGGTTTAGTGTGGAGAAACTCGAGTATCTTGACCTGAACACCATTGGGACAAATTTGAACACCAGCTAGGGCTTTTATTTTCACATAAGGGGTCAAGCTCCATAATAATGGCCATGGTTTTCCAATGGGACCATTTGGCAGGATTGTTTAAGATGTATGTGTGTTACCTAGACTTGTAACATACTCATTGTGAAGTGCTCCAGGGTTCGTCTGATATGGATAAAATAAAGCTTTTCTTTGGGTTATGTTCCTGGTCTTGGACGCTTTGTGCAGCTTTGTTTGGGTAAAGTCTTCATTCCTAGGTCCACGTCTTACCTAGTAGCAAGAGCTCATTACTGGCTGCAGCTGTCCACAGCCTCAAAAAGCTTAGGGCTTTCTTTCTATCTTTGCTGTTGGAGCCTTCTATTGGGTGAAAAGACTGACTGCCAACTGAACAAAAGAATAATAGCCCTGCCTGATTATCATAGGAAATCCATTTTGGGGCACCCAAAAGGCATTAAAACTCTAATGAATGAGTAGCAGATATACCTACTTTTCGGTGGCTCTGAACAATGTGCCATGCTGCTGGAATTCAGGTGGGTGCAGACACAGTTGAAGTCCAGTGAGATCTGACATGATGGGATGGAGTCACACCTGGCCATATCAAAGCGGAAGCCGGGTTGGCAGGAGCATTGGGTGCCATTTTTTCCCTTGGTGCATTCTAGAAGACAAATAACCTATCAGCACAACAAATGTCTCATGTCTAAACACGATCAGATATTCCACTGCTGGGATTATAAAACCCATGTTAGGGGCCAAATATGGTACAAATATCGAGTCCTACCTACTGAAATTCAGAAATGTAAATTGAACTCTGTTTCGGTGCCATCATGTAGATATATTACCTGTGGCCCCCTGTGGCCTTGGTCCTTGTATGTAAACAGTTCAGTGGTGCACTGCTCCACATGTGGCATGTCTACTCTAAGATCCAGGTCCCATTAGGAATTTTTGAGCAGATGTACTTGGATGGAAGTTGCAGTCATGGTAATTATGGAAAGTCTAGTCATGGTCATTACATAATTCTACATTCTAATGTAATTCAGTGGGCAATGATCCCTATCAGCCTGCAGCCTTTGGTTGGGGACATTCTTTACAATAACCCAGGTTCACCATTCTGGTATAATAAATACAGAAAGACCATGCCAGCACAATGTGAAGGGTGCAGCAAACTTGTAGTCTCCATTGCGGTTTATGTGATACTGAATACAGAACCACAACTGGTAGACAGTTGTCATCCTATTACTGGAATGTGAGTTTGTGCCTCCACTTCTAGACTCTACCAGGGGTGCAGGACCACAGCTGGCAGACAGTTTTCACATTACTACAAGAATACCCATAAAATAGACCGACATGGAACAATAAAAAAGGGTCCTGCATGAACACATTGGTATTGCAGCTCTCACTGGATAAATCTCCATGCCTTCCATGCACTGAATCTAACGGACAGCATACCAAGTGCCTGATTACATCTGGTACACATAACCTGGTATGACCTCAGCATTATAAAGCTGACCTGTTGTTGTTTGAATTCTGGTGATCTCAATGGCAGGGTTGACGTTGGTAATGTCTTTGCTCGTCAGTAACGTCTTCACAAGCTGGAAGTCTTCTGCTGCCGTGTTTTGAGGAACAACTTGTATGTAGGCAGTAGCGTTGTAGTCCTCTGTCGACAACAAGCAAATGTCTACATAGGTATACAGTTCATAAAACCTCATTCACAATTATTGCCAGCCTAAATTTTTAAATGTAAAAAAGTTTTTAGGGGTCCAGATGTTCATGGGCAAAGAAATAATTTACAGACCAATTACTACAACAATATCAGCCCGCCTGTGCCCATGAGCTGCAATGACAAAGAGGCCCCATTTCCATTAGAATTGTTTATTGCATGTAAAAATCTCCCTTGTTTAGACATCCAATAGCTCCAAGACTGATGTTGGGTGCTGCCATCTTGGATGTGATGTCTACAACCCCAGCAGAGTCAAGTCATGCACTATATCAGTCTTTCTTGACCTATTAAAGGTGGGGGAACGCTTAAAATAACTTTCAGCTATTCAGGAAACCTTTTCTATAATTAGTTAGTTATAATTACGTTAGCGTGGTGGGAAGAACACCTCTTATACTGGTGGCCTTTGGGAAGAATGTCATGCTTACAGATAGCCAAAAAGATCATTGGTGTCACCCAAACTGACCTGGGAGTCACAAAGTGCTCATTGCTCAAGGAACATCTAGCAACCCCTGCAGAACCCCCAAGGTATTACTTACCGGATCTCTTGGATCTGCTTCCACCACCTGTTCCTTGGATCTCTTCCTTCAATTCACATATGGATTGAAGAAACAAGCAATTAATAAAATCCGTCCAAGATGGCAAGGCTATAAATAAATGATGGCAACATTTAAAGATGGAGCGTATCATCCCAAAATAAGTCGGTGTGTCTGGCTTGGATTTTTCAACTGCAACTGAACCTCATTGTGCCAAAACTGCACCACAACCACTTGCCACAGTGTTTTAGCAAATCCTTATTAATGCAAGTCAATTCCCCCCTCCTCACCATTGATAGCCATTGACCTCCTGGTAGCCGTTGAACCCACAATTGACTTCCACACAGCTGAACTTCAGTGGCAAAACTAATACTTTCTAATTCAATCAATACCATTCAATAAAAAATAAATGTATGAAAAGTTCATGGAAAACTATAAAAAGAACTGAGGCTAGAAAAGCAGAGTGACCCCTTTATGGTCTTGCTATGGGGCCCATATTTTTTGATCCTGCTAATAGAGAAGATTTGTAACTCTCCCAGTGTATTTGGTATAAGGCTGTCAATGATCATTGTTCTTCCTCTACATTTACCCAGTTGCATGGCATTGTGAGCTTTGAAATAACTTTAGACAATCACCAACTTGAAGTAGAGCAGCAATTCTATTATTGACATCTTGTTGGTCACTCTCTGTCAATAATCCAATTTCCAAGGCCATACTGTATATTAAACCATGAAATGTCCAAGGCTTGACTGGTCAAGCACAGCCAAGACTGCTACTCTAGTACCACCAGATATTTGCTTTAATGTATAGTGAGGATTCATGTGAACTAATTTCCAAAGCTGGCCACAAGGTCAGTGCCGGGGGTAGCAAAACTACAAGGGGCAACGTCAAGCTCAAAGCTGACTCCAGAGGATGACCAAAAGGAAGAGTGTGGCTCTTAAGTAGAACAGTGGACCAGGGCATCAGCTGGATTATATTGGTTAGATAACCGTGCCCCCACCACTTGCCACCACTTTGGGCTTAGGTTGATGTTGTAGAGCAAGTCCAAGCATTGTGTTCATGACCACCTTGGCTAACAAAAAACAAGTTAAATGACAGTGGCACTCATTCAGCCCAGAAAAGGTTCAGATCTGGATGTCTGGAACAATCTTCAAAGGAGAGCACTAAAATGGAGCTTTTCTTATGCTTTTTATGAAATGAGTGGGGGTTATGTCTCTATTTTTACACAGACTTGTGTAGACTGGATCCTTCCTTTTTCATATTTCTTTTATACATTTTGGCTCCGTCCCTGATTGCCACTTTAGATCAATTGATCTGATTTGCATCATCACCTTGAGTTGTATCTAGATGTGCTGTTGAAATCTATTATTCATCAGTAACCTGCTTCTCCTGAAGAAGCCGGCTTAATCTGCGAAACACGTTGAATATTTGAATCTTTCTGTGATTTTGCACTTTCCAACATTGGGTCTGTGCCTTTAGCCCTTTAATATAAACAATATTTGTTATTTATCTGATGTATTCATGGAGCTGCCTGCTTGATGTATCTGCTTTTATTCTTATGTATTCCCTAAATATAGAAGGAGTAGTTCTTGCATATTAATCGTGTTATAATAAAGATGTGTTTTTATGGATATTTAACATACCTAAAAAGTCATTCTAAAGTTGAGTTAATAATTTTGTAATTTTTAAAATATGCTCTGTTACTTAAAACCAAACTCTGGGCTCACCAAATGTTCCCCTCTATTGGCAGTCCCAAATGATGTAAGAATTGTGTCGACCTAATATCATCAGTACTACTATTTGCTTGTGCTAGTAACACATGACCAGGGCAAGTTTATGAGGACCTGCACTCACAGGACATCCTCAGCCACAGTCCTATCTTCTTTTACCCCAAAGACTGAGGACGTCTAGTGGTGGTGAGAAACTATTGCAGGAGACAGCTCCAGATAGGTTGTTTTAGACCCCTATAAGGTGCTATTGTAAAAAATGCCCATAGCTAGACATTTTATTTCTCCAAATTAAAGTTCCCTTTTTAGCCCCACACCAGAATGCAGGGAGGTTAATTACTTTTCTGAAAAGTTTGTTTAATTCCTTGTTTGCATTAAATTCATATCCTGGTACAGACAAAACAGTAAACAAGAACGTGGACAATATTTGAATATGGAAACAAATAAACCGGGTCAGATTCTGAAACATCGTAGAAAACATGGCAGTGAATTCTTTGCCCCCTCTTGCTTGAGATCCTATAGGCATGTGTGGGCATTACTTACAGGACTCGCAGAGCGTAGACAGACCATAGACATAATGATGTGATAGTTCAGAGGTCTTTATCAATCTTTTGTAGAATACAACTGATGTACTACCATTCTTTAAATTGGAACAGTGGTTCAAAATGGACAAACTAAATTCTGCTGACTTTTCTTGTGCATTAGAAGATTAGGGACAAGCATATCCCTTTGCACAAACTTCCCTGAAAATATAAATATTTCACCATTTCACATGTATAGCTGAATTTACAATTCAACTGCACAGCTCCTGAATTTTTCTATTCTAACCAAATTTGCTGAAGAAAAAAATAAAGCAGAGGGACTTTGAGAACATGTAACAAGTAAAACAAAGCGTAGCTTTTTCTTAAATCAAAATGAAAGTATATAATGCTTGTTAAGCTGCCTGTCAACTTGTCAAGGTTATTGCAAAATCACTAAACATTGTAAGTCACAAAAATCACAGAATAGACCAAAACTTCTGAGTAGGTCATGGAACCTGTGAAAACATGTGCAAGGAAATAAAAAAAAATTCTGTAAATCAGTTAAAATATAGCAAGGAAAACTAATTTTACTTAACAAAAAAACAACAACATGCTTTTCATTGTTTTACTTTGTGACAATTCCACCAATGTCTCTGACACCCTCTGCAATTTTGGTAACATTACCAGATTCAGGGCCTTTCCTAGTAACTTTTAAATTCAGCAAGGTACACTTGTAAAAATTAAAGGAAATAGGATTTTCTGCAAAATTTTCTGCACATCTTTGTCAAGGGGCACGAGGAGCAAAGTGCTGATTACAAAGCGCAGTCACCCATTGCAACCAAACAGAATTCACAGAAATGACAAAGTTAGACTTACCATATTCATGGAGCAGAACCAGAAGAGAACCAATGGTGTTCGGAGCAGCGGTACCTGGAAACCCATCCTGACCTCTTGGTATTTAGGAGTGACTAAGGGCTGTTGTATCAGGATGGGATCGAGAGAACTTTGAATAGGAAGCAGCGGGCACTCATCCAGGAATGAAATGATGACAATGACAGGATCGGGTTTCCTTCCTTCGGACCTGTATCTTGGGTCACTGCCACCTGTGTGCCAGGCTCCCATGTAAACCCATAGGATCCATGTGATAGAGCTTCTCAGCCTTTTGGCTAAGATCAAATGTAGTATCTGTTCTTATCAGTTTGAGAAGAATGATGCGGTTCCCTCCACACACCATCTGGAGCATGGAACCATAGAAGCGATCGCTGCTATAGAGTCGTCTGGAGCAGGATTTTTTTTCCTTTGGAGGAAGAGGAGTTTTTTTATAATGGAGACCCCCTGGCCCTCCCATAATTAGCCCTGGCCCCCTGGAGCCGAGGGTAAAGAATTTCTTTCGGATTGCAGTGGATTCAGAATTTTCAGAAAAGTTTGACCTGAAGTATATGGTTGGCACAGTTCTGCTGGGCATCCTTAAAGCTAAGATAGAGGACATCTTGTGCTGCAAGGACAACAGGAAGGATAAGTATTTCTAGACTTTCTTTGAGTATCTACCATATGCAAAATTTTTGAGTGCTATAAGGAGAAATTTGCATAATGAGGATTTGCACAGCCTCCTTTTTATGCCCCTGATGGATCCTGAAGAGGTGGTGGTTACTGTGCATATGTACAATCCTTTTTTTCCCCATCCTGACATCACTCTTTTTCTGAAGAGATATTGTGAGAAAGTACTTTTATAGGCAAGATTTTCAACTCTAAAGGGTCTCTGGAGTGGCAAATACAAGTATAGGGTTAAACTGCGTTCTTGCACTGAAGCCTTAGATGGGGTGAAGCATCTGCCTCAATATTTCTTTCTCGGAAGGGACAAGGGCACGCTTTTTTATAATGGCATGCCTAAGTACTGTGTCAAGTGTGGGCAGTTTATGCACAGTAAAGAAGAGTGCACACTAGGATTGCTGTAGGAGATTGTGGAGTGTCTGGTCACCTGGCAAAAGATTGTCCAAAGGGAAAAGAGTGTAAAGATGCCTACAAACGTCAGATTTTTATCGCCCTATAATGGGCATCGGCCAGATATCGGGCCACAATCTGCGGTGTGTACAGTCGGTGTCGTCCATCTTCCGAACGACCCTCCTGGCGGATCTACGGACGATGGATGACAACCGATCCTAATGCAAGGGAAGGGGGAGAGCACGCAGCAGGGTGCCGCTCCATCGCTCTCCCCCTCCCCTCTCCATAGAGCATGAACGGTGCTGTATGTACAGAGCTCGTTCATGCATCGTGTGGTCCTTTGTCGTTGGAAAGGATCGTGAAAGATCCTTTCCAACGACAAAAATTGCACATGTGTAGGCGGCTTAACTGTTGTGGAGGAACAGGGCACATGTTCTGGAATTGCCCCGTTCGGAAAAAGTCATATGTTGATGCTGCAAAGGAGAGAGCAGAGGATCTTGACAATCAATTGAGCTGTGAGACTGCAAGTACTGGGACAGTAATTGCTGCTACAGGGCAGGAAAACCAGCAGCCATTAGCTCAGCATGTGGAGATTACTGAGGTGCCTGAAAGCCCCATGCAATCTACTGTTGGGGGTGGAGATGTGTTAACCAATCAAGTAGAGGTGGAACATCCAGCTGCTATGAGAGGGGTTGAGGGCCCCATCAGAGGCATGGAAGTTCATAGACGATGAAGTGCAGAAAGAGGTGGAGAGGCTGGGTGGGTTTAGGCAAGTGGAGTCTAAACGGAAAAAGAAGAGGAGAAAGTCTGGACATAAGTCGGAATCTGAACCTGACGAGAGAATGGAAGTTGCTGGGGTGTCTGGGGTTGGACAACAACCAGAGGGAGGTAAGATTTTGAGTAATTTGTCATATGGAGCGAACCCAGCTGACTACATTGGAGCCTTAAACTTGGTGGAAAATGACCCTTTCTTCATAACATAGATGACATGTTTGAGAATCTGCTCCTTAAATGTTAGGAGTTTAAAGTCATCAGCAAGGTGAGCTACAATTCTTGATTTCTTTTCTACCACAGACTGTGATATTGTTTGTGTGCAGGAATGTGGGATAGATTATCATCCCAATTACAAATTTCTAACAAAGGATTGGCCATATGGTCAGTCTATCTGGTCCGGGGATAATGAAAATAAAGCCATGGGAATTGGCGTTCTGTTCAAAGGAGGAGCTTTAAACTGAATTTCTTTCAAGACTTGATCTCAGGCAGAGCTTTACTGGCTGTTTTTGAATTTGGCGTAAAGCCTTACGAGTTGTAACTAACTGTGTACACCCCTGTGAAGAAACAGGAACGAGCAGTTTTTTTGGAAACGATTAAACTTTTTATACCCGGACCGGAACCGATAATAGTAATCGGTGATTTCAACTGTGTTGTGAAAGGTGAATTGAGAAATTCAAATGTTAATTTGCATGATAAAACTTCTAAAATGTTACAAGACCTAATACAAGATTGTCACTTAAAAGATGGATGGAGGATTACAAGAGGAGGAGACCCTGGTTACACCTGGTCTAATAGTGGGTGCCAATCTAGAATCGATTATTTGCTTATTGATAAGGAAATAGAGATGGAAGGCATGATTTTGGAAGACAATGCTTTTTCTGATCATAAGCTTCTAAAAGGAAAATTTGAAATAACTGTAGCTGAAAGAGGTCCTGGAGTATGGAGATTAAATACAAAGTTAATACAGGGGGAAGCATTGGAGGCCTAGTTTTTACGGAAATATGCAGTTTTAAAAGCAAAGCAATGTTTGTTTGATAAGAAACTAAGCTGGTGGGAAATGGTGAAGAGAGAAATTAGAAAATTCTTCATGTCAGTTGGGAAAAAAGAAGGCTTTAGATGGAAAAGGGAATATAAGATGATGAATATGCGTGTTCAAGCACTCTTCACTATGAAGCAATGTGGGGTCGCAGTAGACAGTAGATTAGCAAAGGCAAAGCAGGATTTAGCTAAAGCAATTTTGGAAAAAGGGAGGTTATCCTGTAAACAGACTATTAAAAAGTTACATGGTTACACTGATAAAAAGGGGATGCTGCGAGTGATCAAAGACTAATATAGTAAACTTTTTGATACCAAACAGATTGATTCTAGTGTGATGGCTGAGCATTTGAATCTGTTAGAAAATTTTCTTACAAATGAAGCTAGAGATGTTCTAGAGCAAAAGATAACAGCTGAAGAAGTCTTGACATCCTTGAAAAATGCCAGAAGCATAAAACACCAGGTCAGGATGGTATCCCTGTGGAACTATATCAAAAATTCTGGGTAGTTATGGGAGAAGATCTTGTAGATGTGATGTCCGAAGTTTTTGAAGATGGTCGAATGCCAAAGTCCCGGAAGCAATGAGTGGTAACTTTGTTACCAAAAAAATGAGATCTGGAGAATCTGGATAACTGGAGGCCTATAACGCTGTTGAACACAGATTATAAAGTTTATGCTAAGCTTCTGGTAACATCGAGATCAAGTTTGTGGAATTCCGGGCAGGAGTATTCACGATCATTTGAATCTGTTAAAATATACCATTTGGTGGCAATCTAGTAGAAGGCAAAAGGTGGCCCTGGTGTCCTTAGACTTCCAGAAGGCTTATGATCGTGTGTCTCATATATGGTTGTGGGCAGTGCTGAAGAAGACGGGCCTAAGAGAAAGAATGGTGAAGAGATTGCAAGGCATGTATGAAGGAGTGTCGAGCAAGATATGTGTGAATGGCAACTTCACCAAAGATTTACAGTTGTTGTCGGGAGTTAAGCAGGGATGCCCTTTGTCGCCTATTCTATTTATTTGTGCACTGGAGCCCCTATTGATGACCCTTAGAACAGATAAGGTGATTAGAGGTGTCCCGTTGCCTGGATGTGGAGGCAAGGAGATCAAATCCATAGCCTATATGGATGATGTCGCCATCCTTTGTGAATCTGGAAGAGCGATTAAAAGAGCTATCTGGCGAATTGAGATCTTTTGTACAGGATCTGGTTTTAGTCTTAATGTGGGAAAATGTGGATGCTTACTCATTGGAGATTGGGAACATGAAGAGGTGACCATACAAACGCAAAGGGAGCCTTTGAAAATATTGGGTGTGTTCTTTGATGAAATCAATGATGGCAGCTGGGAAAAGTGTCTTAGGAAAATGCAGAAAAAAGTGGAGTTCTGGAATTTAAGAAAATCATCAATCACTGGGAAAGTTCTGATCATAAAGAGTGTCCTTTTACCTGTAATGACCTTTTTAGGTCTAGTGTATCCACAAAGTGAGAGAATGCTACAACGGTTGACCAGATTAATGTTCACATTTATTTGGGGATCTAAGGCAGAAAAACTGAAAAGTACTGTTATGCAGAGAGCTTTGGAGAAAGGAGGAAAAGGTGTCCCTGATCTGAAAGAACATTTGTGGATCCTTATTTCACAAATTGTTTGAGGAAAACAAGGAATGAGGAATGTGATTGGTCTTTCCTTTTGAGATATGCAGTTGGCTATCGTTTTCAGAGGAGAGGATGAGTGGACAAGAAAGGAAATAGACCGTGGTGTTTGACGCCCCCTGCACACTATGTTATTATAGAGAAAACAATCCGGACCTTTGATCTAGAAAGATACGAGCTTGACATTTTACTGGACCCGAGGAAAATCAAGCGGGAAAAGCAAGCCGAAGGTTTGATGTGTAGGGTGCAAAATTATTCGGAGAAGGTGTCGGCAGAAATTTGGAAGAAGGTGAATAATCCAGCCCTATCGAATGATTTGAAAGATCTCGCATGGCAGATAGTTCATGAATGTGTGCCCAGGAGGGCTTTTCAATATGACAGAAGGATGGGGAGGAATCCCAGATGTCCCAGAGTGGGATGTGGAAATGCAGAGACTGTCCTTCATGTGTTCTGGAACTGCGCCTTTGCACAGAAAATCTGGAAAATATGTGGAGTTATCTTGAAAGCTTTAACTAGGGCAAGATCTATATCGCATGAGGTGATCCTGTATGGCATGGTAGGGCCTGAAGAAAGTGACTGTGCAGAGGTTTTTTGGATTGCTATAAATTGCATCAAAATGGCTATTTGGAAAAGTAGGAACATATGGCTTTTAAAAAGGACGAAATGGATGAGATTTGAAGTCTGCAAACTAGCAATAGCAGAAATGATTCGTTTTTATTTGAGGGATAAGAAATGGAAGGGAAGGAAAAAGGCTAAAAGTTTGTGGAATATCCCAATGTGGAATATTCTTTGGGATCTTGACTGAAGAGGAGTCACATATTCTGGACTGGGACGATGGGAGAGTACTTATAATTTGTCTAATTTCTTTGATATGTATGTGTTTAGTTTTTTGTGGTTAAACTAATTGGTTGAAAATAACATTTTTTAAATTCAAAACATTTTTATGATGATGAATACAAGTTTGCCCTTTGGTTGAGCTGAGGGTTTTGACTTGAATTTCTTGATAAAAATATAAAAAAAAAAAAATAACCACGTAATATCAGTTATATTGTTTCCTAAGGTTGGAGAGTTAGGGGTTGGGGTAAGTTCTGGGTGGGTAAGCTTCTCTTTAAGGCTATACATGCATGGGGGGGATAAGGTAGACTATGGGGCATTTAGTTAGGCAATAGAAAGGGGGGTAAGCACTTAAAAGTAGGATTAAGGATATGCACAAGAGGATTAGGGTTAGGCTGTAGGCTGAAGGGTTGAGGTTAGGCACTAGGCAGTGTGGATTAGGAACTGGGCTGGGGTACTTTCAGGCACCAGGTAAAAAGAGTTTACATTTTAGCACTGGGCAGGAGGGTTAGGATCAGATATTAGAAAGGGGCAATTTTAGGCACTAGGCATGAGGTCAAGGTTCGGCAGTAGGAATAAGGACAGTTAAGAAGGGGTTACATTTTGGCACTGGGCAGGAGGGTTAAGGTTTGGCACTGGGCAGGAAGGATTTGGGTTTGGGTTAAGGTTAGGCACTAGGTTATAGTTAGGAAATAGGCAGAATGGTTAAGGTGAGATAGCCTCTGGGCACGGCTATGAGGTCTAGACAACAATTAGGATTGGGTTCCTTGTTTGCACTGGGTAGAAGGGATAATATGAGCCACTGGGAAAAAAGAATTAGGGTTCAGGTTTAGGTAAGACACTAGGTGGAAGGGTTAAGGTTAGGTACTGGGCAGTGAGATTAAGGTTAGCAGTTAGGCAGGAGGGTTAGGGTTAGGCATTGGACAGGAAAGATTATGGTTCAGGTTAAGGTTAGGCACTGGCCATGGGGGTTATGGTTAAGGAATGGGCAGAAGGGATAAAATTAGGCACTAGGCAAGGGTATTAGGTTTAGGCACCGGTTACATTTTTGCACTGGGCACTGATGCATTGTTACTTTTTCGGGCAGCCCAACACATTAATGCATCTGATTGTTCTGATAAAGTGTCATCCCTTGGTATGCCATTAACGTGCTTCTAAATACAATGAGAATTCAACATGCAGCAATGCACAAACATACAAATGGCCAGTAAAGAATAACAGTCCAGAAACTACTACATCTAACATGATCCAGTGCTGCCAGGAAAACACTGCAACCACGTGAAATTCAGTAATTCTTAAAGAACACCTGTCAGGGGAGCAATATGGTGACTGCTATTGCTGGCCTTCTTGATGATAGTTGCCTGGCTGTCTGTTGCCCCCCCCCCCCAGCTAGATTTTGCAGGGCCCCCTTTTTCCTCATTGTGACAAACTCCATGGACATCTACCAGGGGTCACCATAATTCCCCTCACTCCTTTAGAACAGCTCAGAGGTGAAATGTTATGATGGTGTCGCTGGCACTCCATTCTGCCCCTGCAGCTTTTTGAATATCGTATGAAATTATTCAACACCCTATGGAGCAGAACGGCAGTGAGTGACTACAAGTGTGGAAGACTCAACACTGGAGGACATAATACTCTCCTGATAAACTACAGGGCTACTTTGTATAGGGGAGACCCCTAGGGGAGCAGGAGCTATCCAGGAGAGTGCTAAAGGTGGGAGAGGGGAATTAGGTTGACCCCAAAAGTGAAGGGTGGGTAGCATTCCATTGTCTACAGCCTTATAGCTGTATGTACTGTTTGATATCTAAGGCTCTGCTGCTTTTGAATGCCATTCTCAGGAGATTTGGAATGAGATTTGGTGATGTTAATATTGCATTGGTCACTGTTCTCCTTGCTGGAGGTGCTGCCATTGGGAAGTAAAGCCCTACCTCTACCATGGTGGCTTCAGACATCAGGTTTCTGTAGCTGGAAATGATGAATAACATCGGGAGACCACTGTACACATGCTAGATTGCCCAAGACCATCATGACCCTTTGTCTAGTGCACATAGTTTTATATATATACACATTATATACATTTATACAAATTATTGAAACAGAGGGCAAGCTTCCTATTCTAGGCAGGTGAGAGCCTGGGGTTCCTATTCTTTATCATATTTATCCATATACCTGTGTTGGGTGAAGAGTGGTACTGGTGCTTTCTCAAGCATCTCAGTCCAATGGAATCTAGCACAATGGTGATATCTTTATTTTGCAACAACATTACTTACAATTTAATTACACAACAAGCAAAGACAATTATCCACCACAGATAATTATTTTTTATTGTGCGTTGCCTTACATTGGAATATCAAAATAACAAGGTGCTGCTGACCCCTATTACCAGCCTGGTTCTGCCCTTATTATATCAAGAAACCAACAAATAATATCTGATGATGCCATTGGGCCTGCATATATATAATAATAACAGAAAAGTTTTAATTAAGAATATCCATGCATGTTATTGAGAGGGGAGAGAGAAACCAGAGAAGGTAAAATGTAATACTAAAACACAATGTAAAATAACATGCAATTTGTAATCATAAAGAACAACTTTACACAAAAACTACATTTATAACATTCCTATATTATATCATAAATATAAATGCTATGAACTTCTTCTTATGTCCTCATAAATATAAATAGATTGATAAAAATATCCACATGGAGCTTAAAGGAATCTTCAATTGTTCTTAATAAGAAGATGGAGCCTTGTATGGAGAAGGACGCCATATTCCCTATATTCACATTTCTGAATCCTGTAAAGAAAGAAAGAAATCAGAATATTATACAGAGCACATCCTATGATACTTGATGTTAGAATAGACTACTAATATAATCTAATATACATAGACGGTGACATGTAATAATTTAGGAAACGTTGGTTGTGACTTGAAAATGAGTGGAACATATCCAGGGACTACACGACCCCAATCCAACCTTCCCAGGACACAGGAAGCCATTGGAGGCCCATTCAAACCCCACCATTGACTTATATATAAGTTTTGGTTCGGTGAACCATTATTTGTCTTCTTACCATCAGTTGAGGTCTTCAATATGAACTGACAGATGTTGCCTGCAGAGAATAAAAGAAGAATGAAGGACTTCTATGGAATTCTATGCATGAATATATAAATATCATGGAAAATTCAGTTACTTGTTCCTTTTATACCAATAGCTGTACACATTGTGTATTTCATATGAATGGAAGATGGATTTTTAGAGAATAAGGAAATGGGAACAAGCTGTAGATATAGTAAGTAAAGAAGGGGTTCCCTAAAGACCTGAAACTTATTTATTGGGGTTCCTCCATGTTATAAAGATCAGGAAACACTAATCTAGGAGCTCACTCATTAAAAGCCAATAAATTATTCTAATCAATAAAAAAAGAAAATTGCACAAGCCCTGGCTTCCAGTTGACTTCTGGAGGTGCCGGTGATGCCATTGTACTCCACTGCTGCCTGCTGGGATTCTTGTAAAATTTGGTATCCCCAGCTTACCCAGAAGGCAGCTGTGGGGCACATCAACTTCAGGACTCTTCCAAAAGGTAATTACATGTATGTAAAGATTTGGGAAGATTCCTATATTTATTTATATCTTTGGAAGGCCAACTGAACTTTAAGTTTCAATCATATCCAGTTGTGTTAAAGTTAAAGGGTCCTACTGTTTCTTTTCTTTAGAAAAGCTTATTTTCCACTGCCAGTATGCTGTAGATAAAGGTGCTGTGTGGAAGCAGTGGTCCTTCTGTAAAATTTTGACCACCCCCTGTGAACCTCTGCAGTTAAAAAAAGAAAAGGCTCTCATTGACTGGAGAGCTCTTGGTCTGATTCAACAAGTAGTGTCAGACCTTTGCAAAGAGACCCCTGCTTCCATCTCTGCAGCATGCTACCTAGAGAAATGCATTTCTCCTTGGGTTGTGCTTACTTTGAATTGTAAGACTTTGCACACCCTTTTTTTATTCTTTTTTTTGCAAAATATTCACCCAAATCCCCTTGTTTGTGATAAAATCAGGCCAATGTTAGGAGGTTCTGAGACTTTCTGGAAAACTACTTACAGTGCTGCTGAACACAGGAGTCTTGGATATTCTCTTCTTCACCATATCCATCACCTGCAACAAGAGAATTCTTTTTATTGACCCCTTGCCCCTTGGAATGCTGCTTCCATTTTTTTAAACATTTATCACAGGTCATGTGACCAGTCCACCTACCTATAGACTTGGTCATGGTACAGAAATTAGAGACCATTCAGCTATTTATACTTTAACCCGACACATAGCACGGTTCATCTCTATCAACTTCTCCCACTTGATGCCCACACCATATATGAAAGGTTCTTTGGGTTTTCTTTGGTTTATAGGATCATGCATGGCTAACCATTTAATTCTTCTTCTAAAACATTCACCCTAGCTGTTGGGTGGAATCATGATTATTGTTGAAGGATTGGGTTCCTCTAACTGTCATTCAAGATAAAACAAGCTGGTTCCTGGCAATAGAATGTTTGCCAAGGATAGCAGGCTCTCCTAAAAGTACCAATCAGTTGGGCTCAATGAACTAGAAAATATTGCTTTAAACCCTTTACATGTTAATTTCTTTATTTTACGGCAAGTAACTATTCTCCTTTCCTCTCTACGACAATAACCGATTGACCAAAAAAAGAAAAAAAAGAAACTGACCAGGTGGTGAGCTAATATAGCCCCTCGAAACACTTCCCTAATGGCTAGACTGGGCAGTCCAGATGGGACTTTGAGCAAATGGCTTGATAGCAATTTCTATTCAAGGCTAAAATTGTTTTTCATCGTTGGCGTCAATATAACGTAAAGATGTTTGTCTTCTTAGTATATTTGGATACAGTTTGGGAATAGAAGTGGTCTCCATTGTTGCACCTCTAGTATTACAGGAGGAGCATTTGGAGCACTTTTACATTTTATGACCTGGTCAGAGGTTGGTATTCTTCAAATGGTGTGGAATTCATGAGTTATGAAGCAAGAAATCTGCCATACATTCTAACGTGTAGAGTAAAATTTAAATAGTTTGTTTTAAGCCTTTCTATATAAAAAGCCGAGGATAAGCAAACCGTAAGCCGTCAGCACCAGATTTCTAGGTTGAAGAACTATGCATATATATGAATTCTTTTTTATATGATATTCTATCCTCATGTCCATAATGGGCTTTTTGTTTCTTCTTTATGACCTTTCAGCTCCAGATTTGAATTTTTTTTTTCTACATTTATACTTATATTGCAGATGTGGTAGTCTTTACGGTGCACCACGTATATATGCAGATACCTTTGTGTGTACTTTGCCTCCAGGCATCAAGGAACAGTAGAGTGCCTACATAATATTAAAGCAAATTTGAACCCCCTTGACTTATTTTTGTACTGCCCAAATGAGGCCTATAAAGTAAAAATCTGATCTTCTTTTACTTTTCAAACAGCAATATGATTAAGCAAGTGGTAAAATGAGCCTGAGCTGCAGCACTTTCAGGCCTCAGTTATATTTCATACAAAACAGCATCATGGCTCTTCTGTTGTACTCTCCTCCGAACAGTGTGCCATTCAATGTCTACTAAGGGTTGTATTTATTTAGGTCATTGAATATGTAGTAGTAGTGGTAGTCACATTTGGCTGAACTTGTTCTTGTAAGGTTGCCGACATTTTGCAGCTTTCAAGCTGCTTCATTAATAATGGAGTGAAGGCGTTGGCTGGTGATGGTTGGAACGCTGCGAAACATTTACATTACAAGAATAAATTCTGCTGAATGTAGCAATCGGTTACACTTGTGATTCCTGTCTGAGTCTCTGCAGCACCAGTATAAATAGAGATAAAAGAAAATCAGATGTATCACTGTATATGTAACCTGAGTATTTTCCACTAAATTATGAAGGTTTGATTGGGCTTAAAGTATTTACATAATGCCAGCACTCAATAAGGAATGTTTCATCAAAGTACTAAATCCAAGTATGACTATCTACAACTGTGAAGTCACCTACCTTTTTATCGAGCAGGCAGCCAAAAATGAAAATGAAAAAGCCCTATAAAAACAGAGCAAAGTTTTAGAAAAATATACATCCACACTTCATCAATTTTTCTCACCCAGCCATTACAGAAATCCATCATGCCCATAAAGCTAAGCCACCTTGCTTTTCCTCCGATCCATACAGCTCAGTCTCCCCGCTGACTCTCACCATGTGGACAGAAAAAATCCATAATGCTTATTCAGCTTTATCCCTCTTCTACTCAATATCACATTACATCACAATAAGGAAAATGATAACAAAAAATACCTACTACAGCCCGCAGATATGAAGAGCATTTTTCTACTACGATGACTCACTTGTGCCCAGGCCCAAAGACTTGGAGATGAGGATGAGTATATCTCTCACAAATCTTAACTCAACCCTTAAATTTTGGGTCTTTTTTGGTCCATTTAATGCCCCTAGAGGATAGCTAGAACATTTTCATGTTGCTGTCCCTCTCCCCTTTAAGAATATTACATCTAGTTCCCATCTCCCTAATGGCTATCACAGAAAACAAGAAGTTAGGAAGGGTCAATCCAAAAACTTGACAGAGGTTCTAACCTTCCCCAATGCTACAGAAAAATATTGTTTTGTCTGGAATTGGACTTTAATGTTTAGGGCCGCCTTACTGACTGGTAGGGAAAGGCAAAAGGAAAGATTGGCAAACATATTCATTCGCCTACGTCTTGGGATCTCGTGGTGAAGAGCCCCTCCATTGCACTGCCATTACCTCTCATTTGCAACCCACCGTACCAAGGCAACACAGCATAAGCTACACATTGCAATACATGGCATTACATTCTGATCCAGTACAGAAAAAATTGCAGTGATGCTGTTTTATTTGGACTGTTTTGGTGTGTTGGCAGCCCAATAAAATACAGCTTCCCTGGAAAGATTCCAGCAGAACAGTAAAAGCTCTCACAATCTCCACTGTTTGGATAATGTGGAACCATCAGAACCTCTATCAGAGGTTCACCCCTCTCTTTGTCCTTTGGACGGTAGGTTTATGTACAGAAAATGAAGGAAAACAATAGATTTTGTTACTATACCAGTAAAATTTTCCAGATGGGTAAGCACTTTCATTGGTAACTGTCAAAGAGTAGATTTTCTCTCATGTTTGCTTTACATATAGTTTAACTGAGAAATGAATTGTGTATACATTGGTTCTTTTTAACCAAATCACCCATCATCAGCTGAACCCAACATCTATTCCCTAAAAAGTTTGCTAGAATTTTCTGGTTTCAGAACCTAGAATAATGGAATGTGAAATTATTCACTCCAAAAATTAGTGACTGGGCTGTGATGGTTGACTCACTAGACACAAACATACCAAACATTGTTGGTCATACCAAAAAATGACCAACTTGTCTATATTTATACTTACTTGGAGTGGGTTGAGCAGGACGAAGAGATAATGTAATGCTATTGAGTTCCCATCAGACAGTAAGGGGATCCCAACAGCCCAGGTCAGTCCAAACTGTGGGGTGCAGAACATTATGGCCTTCACAAGCTTCTTTATAACTTCCTCATCCTCGTTGCTTCCTTCAGATATGGATGGCCTGAGGAGCTTACGGATCACCACCAGAAGCACAAGGAAATTTCCAGACAGGATAACGATGGTTGGTATATTGAAAGTATTCGCTGCCCCAGAATCACTGTTGAGCCAACATACATTGTCCTTGCTGTAGTTATCAGTAGGTGTGTAGTAGAGGAAAGTTCCCATAGCAATCATGCTAGGGCATATGTACCCCAGACCAATGGAAAGGCTCATGAACTCCTTTTTAGTTATATGGTGAAACACGAAGACCAAACGGCAGAACAAGAAGATGCTTTGGACCAAGGTCCAACAAAAGAATGCCATCAGAGAGAAATGAGTGCAGAAGGTCAACCCAAGACAAAGCCTGATGTGCTCTTTAGGTGTGATGTAACTTGCAGCTATGAATGATATATTACTCAGTAGCAGAAATATGGAGACGTTAAGGATGGCCGTGTGTCGGTAGTAGGCCATGAGGTTCATTGGAACCTTCATCACATATACCTGAAATGAAATACATAGAAGAAGAGATACTATGGAAATGGCAAGACCTGTGACTGTGATGTAGTCAAGCACGGAAGAGTTTACAAGACTTTGTGGTATGAACTTGGACATCAACACAGAGAATGAAGTAAGATGTTGGCAAACACAGTTGGTTACACCATCAGTGACTGTAGTGGTACAACCGTCAGACGACCATGTGTTGGTGGAGAAATTCCAAAACACACATATTGATGTTTCATCACAGACTCTGCTGTTACATTGAAAACTCAGGTTGACATTTGGGTTATGGTAGCTTTTATTTTCAAGCAACATGACATTGGTTAGGATATGGCTGTCTACTTTTAGAAGATTGGCCGATCCCAAGTCTTGGTCATAGTTATCTGGAAAGTCAATGTTCAGGGATCGGATGGACAATACCAAAATATTAACCAGACAGGAAGGATTAAAATCTTGCTGGCTGTCTTCTGCAGATAATGCAAAACTACCGTGTGGAAGGGTCAAGGTGGTCTGATTAGTCAAGTTGCTGCAGGGAGCCACTAGACAATGGAACTCAATATTTTCATAGGAAATATTAAAAGATGAATTAGACATTTCCATCCCTCCTAAGATATTTTCAATGCTTTCCAAAAGTTGGGGACCAAGTGCATTATGGGTACTGGAAGCTGGCCTCCAAGAAGATTCATTCAGAAGCTGGTTAGTGATATAAAGAATGTCCTAGGAGGAAGAAAAGCAAACACCAACATTAGACTACTGAACTTGTGATTTAAAAATATACCTAATACATTATTCTTTCCTGCTTTTAAAAGTTATCATTCACTGTTATTTCCAAAATACTGAAACAATACAAGGAGAATGTGGATCTTCCAAGTACCTACCAACCTGGACACTTACTTTTTGGTCCGTAAAATCTGAGTGTATTTGTCCTTACATTCCAAAGAAAATGGCAGCATTAGGTCTTGGGTAAGGCATGGCTACCACCACAAAATGTGGAATGCGATAAGGTCAAATTGGTGCCAAGCTAAGCACATGACAACCCCAAAAGATTGGCATGCATTCACTCTATGGGGGTGAAGTCATAGTTGTATTTTACAGGCTAGAGATATACCTAGGTAATGAAATGGAAAAGGCCGGAGAACATCTCTACATCAGTTTTGCCAAGCAGGAAATTTTGGGGAAGCATTGGTCAAGCAAAAAAGAAGACCTGTGCAAAGAGGGCATATGGAAGGAAAAGCAAAGAGTAAGCACTCCTCGACAGAAAATGAGGAGGTATTGGCATATAGGAGTATTGGACCAGCAGCAGTAAGGGACTGCAAGCAGTACATCAAAGTGGTATAGCATAGGGTTACCTTAATATATATCATTTTCAAAAAGTACAGAACATTACCACCTGATGATGATAATAATGCAGTGTCGAGCCGATATCAGCCCTCCAATTATCTTCTGTGTAGTACACAACCCTCCCCCTCATTCCTATGTAATGATGCCCAATTTTCAGGTCTCAATCTAACCCCTGAGGAAGCAGACTATTGAAGTCCGCGAAACGTGTCAAGTTGCATTGAATTGGGGCTACACCTAGGAATACCTGTTTTTTAATAAATGCTGTTTTATTGGTTTTAGACAACAAGATATTTGCCATTTTGCCGGCATTTTAAAGTTATTTGTATGTTGAGTTACATGTTGTTGCCTTAAAAGTCTCTCTCTTTTTGTTGTGATTTGTAATGTGCTATGTAATGGAGATACAGAGGGAGGAAATGTTTGAAGTCCACATTAGAAGAACAGCCTAGAGTGTCAATGCTGATCCTCCATAGATACAATACTGAGCATTACCACCACTCTGGCAGAATAACTAGGTGAAAATAAAGAATTTAAATTTGGAAAAAAAGAAAACTATTGCAACCACCACAAGACCTGGGAATTGTTAGCATATTTAATTTATGCTTTGTGCGTCTTGATAGGATTTGGGGTGATTAGCAGTGGAAGGGTAGATGATATTAGGCCTAATGCTCTTTTTATTATCCCTTACAGTCTGATCTGTCTAAATGTTTTTTTGCAACAATTCTAGTTTTTGTTTGGCCAGTGTTATAACCCACAAACTCATATTCATGACTCACCAAGACCGTGTTGATAGGAAATGTCTGATTCAGTTGAACAGCTTTTTCTGTAATGTTCCCAAGAATGTAGACAATAAGGGTCACTTCATCTTTATGAAGTCCAGAGGCCAGGCCAGCCATAAAGGTGTATTGTTGTAATGCCGGAATAATGCCCACTCCTATGCCCATAGACAAATTCTGTTGATTAGAGAAAGATTAGATTCAACTTTTTAAATAGAAAAGAAAGCTAAAATAAGCCTGTGGCCCAAGGAAACCTTAGGAACCTTTGGAGGAACCCTAGGGCTCCACTGAACCCTGATTTACAAACATCGGTCTAAGTCCCAGTAGATTTAGTCCTAGTTAGTCACATTCCACTGGACTAGTGAAGACGTTTTCCTACTCATCTAAGTTATTTCGTCAGCTCTAATGAATGTGAGAAAACCAAGCCAGTATCTGTGGCCCTGACCACCTCAATGGACCAATGTCTGGTGTTTTGTAATTCTATAACATCAGGTTTGGAAAGAAAAAACAAAATGAGCCCCTATAGGAAGGGAACACAAACACCTCGTTTAGAAACACAACACCCAATTTAGAAAATGTAACAGCAAACCGAAACAGCAAAAAACGGATAGCACTCTGGAAACCCATACGTGGATACCTGTTCCCTTTCTAGGCTGTAGGCCCAACTCTTTAGCTTATATTTGCTAACAGGCCACTGAACAATATGGAGCAAATGGCACACACCAAGTCTTTATGCCCAATGAAAAGGTCTATTGGCCCACTAATCTGCAATCCTTTTTCTTTGAGGGCTTTATCCAGAAGAGGCTTATTTGGAAAGGATTACATCTCTGTTAAGCACAAAAATCCAAAATGAAGGGTCCAAGGTCGGGTGAACATCAGACATGGGACTAACTGAACTGGGAGAAGAAGCAAAAACACGGAGAATGTCAACCCCATAAAATCACCCCATAAATGGCTACCCAATCCATGACTTTTTCTCTATAGGCAGAAAAGCTCTGGAGGATTTTGCATCCAAGTGCATTCAAGCATTACACTACAATAGAGGTTTGTACATCCAAAAGACCCAACACCTTAACACCAGTTTGGTAAAATTAGCCCAGTGTAATGAGGAGTGCAAAGACCCGTACAGGGAGAAAAGCAAACTCTCTAGAAATTATTTGTCTGACATAGAAGGGCAAGATATACAAGTCAGGACTGAGCCGTTATTACCAAATGTGACATTCTTTTGAGGACTGTAGGGTGCATATTTTGGACAGATATTACAACATATTTGGCAAAAGGTGTAAAGGAAGCCATCTTCGTCAAACTGGAACAATACCTAAACAGGGTTGGAGGGACATATTTTGATGTTTTCATGCTCTTTGACATTCAGTGGTGACTGGAGTTGGTGACTAGTTCCCGCTGTATTTATAAAAGTTCCTTGACACTTATTGGAGCTGAGGACGTTACTTGGATGAGCAGTACATCCACCACCAACTGCTATTTAGGGCCGGATTTATAGTTTTTGCTCTTCTCGGCCAGCCAGCTTGTGCTGATCCCACCACCAACACCTATACCAGTCTTAGATGTTGACACAAAACACACAATGAAAGCTGTTCCACGAGAACAAAAAAGAAAGAGGGAGAGGGGAGAGAGAAGAGGAGGAGAAAGGGGTTGAGAAATAGGGGAAAATAACAGGGGTAAGTAGATAGAGTGAGGGGGAAAGAGAAAGGATATACAAGGGGAGAGAGAGAGGGAGGGAAAGGGGAGACAGATAGAGAAGGAGGGAGAGGGGAGAGAGAAGAGGAGGAGAAAGGGGTTGAGAAAAAGGGGAAAATAAAATAATAGGGGGGAGTAGATAGCATGAGGGGGAAAAAGAAAGGATATACAAGGGGAGAAAGAGAGAGAGGGAAAGGGGAGAGAGAGAGAGAGAGAGAGAGAGAGAGAAAAAAAAAGAGATGAAGAGTGTAGAGTAAAGCTGCGTACACACTTGCAATTTCTTTCACGATCCTTTCCAACGACAAGGGAGTGCACGATGCATGAACGGTGCTGTACATACATATGGAGAGGGGAGGGGGAGAGCGACGGAGCGGCACCCTGCTTCGCGCTCTCCCCTTCCCTTTCATTAGGATCGGCTGTCGTCCACCGTCCGTGGATCCGGCAGGTCGGTCGTCCGGACGATGGACGACACCGACTGTACACACGCTGTACACACGGCAGATTTTCGCCCGATAATTGGCCAATGCCGATTATCGGGCGATAAAAATCTGACGTGGGTACGGGGCTTTAGTGAGTGACAGTAGAGAGAGAGAGAACATGGTAGGGAGAGAGAAGGGGAGGAAAAAGAGGGAGCACAAAAGAAAAAGGGAGAGAAGATTGATGAGAGAGGGAGAGGGGAGAGAGACGGGGGAGGAAGACAAAGAGAAGAAAGGGGGACAGGGGGAGAAAGAGGGAGAAGGGGAAAAGAGAGTGGGAGGAGTAGGGAAGAGAGGGGAGGAGGAGGGAAGAAAGAAGAAAACGGAAGAGAGAAGGAGGGAGAAGGGAGAGAGGAAAAAGGGGAAGATAGGAATAGAGAGAAGAGGGGAAGCGAGAAAGAGAGGAAATAAATGGGGAGAGAAGAGTGATATCTTCAATACAGATGTTACCCTACACAGCTCTCTGCACTGTATTTATCCTCGGTATAATATTTAATTTCACATTGTGCTTCCTGTTACTGTAGATCTATGTGGCCAGCAGCAGGTTCCAGTTAGTGGTCTTGGCTTATGTGGCCTTGTGAGAACTCCAGCCCTGTTTCTAATATTACTATTCATTTTTAACCATACCATTATTATGTCCACCACTTTTACCCTTCCGGTGACTACCACAGCAACCTGTACTCACCTGGCTTATAAGGTCCAGCCATTGGGTCAACCGTTCCCAGTCAGTAGAATTTGTGATGTTGGGTGGTGTGGAATCTAAATCGAAAGAGTAACACTGTATTAAACACATTCATCAGCACATTGCTATTGGAAAGTGTTCCTATTTTTGTATAAAAGCAATACTTACTCATTGTCTGTAAAACATCTATTGCTGATGGTCTACCTGCATTACAGATTGTTATATAAATATAAGCAAAAATATATATTTTTTAAGCAAGAATAGGATTTTCATAGGATAGATTTACATAGCGGAATAACTCATGCCTGAATTAGGGTTAAAAAAAAGACACATACACAAACTTTTTGGAACAAGGTCAACAAGGACAAATTGCTATGGTGGCACCATTACCTATGAAATATTGCATTTTTATCACTATTAAATTAAGTGTTTCCTCCAAGCAGTTAACTAGTAGAGAGATCTTCTGGACCCCCTACCTGCCCCCAAGACATTTGTCCTGTAGGGTGCGTGACAATGATTTGGAGGCCTTGTCAACACCTTGACCTCTTGGTCCTCAAACCATTCCTGAACAGGTTCTTTTGCAGGTTGGAAGGTCATATTATCATTATTGCCATCATGGACCATTACCATGTATGTACTGCTACAATCTTTAGGTAGGTACCAAACATCAAAGGTTTCCCAGAGGAACATGGTCAAGACCATCAAACTTCTTTTTCTGCTCACTTAGTTCATTCTTCTGCCACTTCTACACACATTTGATATGTCACACCAGATCACCATTGATTCATGGTCCAGTTCTGATGTATATACACACATGCCCATTGTAAGCACTTTCAGTAGGAAATGGGGTCATCATGGGCACTTCCACTGGTCTGTGGCCCTGCAGCCCAATGGGCATCAAGGGATATGGTTTTTTGTAATGGCCACTTGCAAGTTTTTCAGCAGTTCTTCTGTGGGATTGGACCAGACTGACTAGATACTTCCATATATTAAGGAGCCTTGGGTGCCCATGACCCTGTCCCCTGTTTAATGATTTTCATTCTTTGGACCCCTTTTGGTAGGTACTTTTGACGTTTGGAGGTGCTTTGACCCATCAACCAGTCATTTGGCCATTGTCAGAGTTCGGCTCCATGGGGCTTCTCTTCCTATGTGAGACATGGAACTATACCTCTGATATACTGTAATTATTAATTGAAGGCTTGTTACATGCAATGATGATAGATTTCGTATCTGGTTTCTAGCTTTTCATTTGTTAAAAATATGGGAATTTAATAGAATTTTTATGGAGCCGCCTGTGTTCCTTGCTGCTTTCCATCGGTTGTTTTTACATCATGTGCGGAAAGCTCTATAGACAATCATGGACATTTTCATCATTGTAGATCTCCTGACATGTCCTGAAGAAGGGGTCACATTTGCCGCGAAACGAGTTGACTCTTTTAACACCACTCTTGTTGGTGTCTACACAGGAGATTGGATGCACTATTTACAAAATTTTTTTATGCAGGTGCTACTATCATTGTTACCACTTTGTTCTTGAATAAAGGTTTTATTGGTTTATACTGGATTCTAATTGACCCTTAAAAGTCCCACTTTTGTGTGTTTTTGTTCGAAGTACAGATCCTTACTCTTGCCAATTTCTCCAGCTTCCAATACATCACCTTCACACGACTGTTCACTGGTTGCCTATTATACCCCACTCCTTATAAGAAGCAATTGTAACCAATCAAAGTATTAATTTCACCTATCAGGGGGATTATTGATTTAAATGATCGTTAAATGATTATCTGCCCCATCAGTACTCATTGGTGATTTACCAAAATAGTTAAAGCCTTTTACTTTGCTGAATGAATGCTTCTTTCACCTAGTAAATACTTATTGTATTATATCTTCCAGTACCAAAACTTACCCTGCTTCTCTGAAGTGTTTATCACTGGTGTGTCTGCATGATGGAAAAAAAATGTTATTTCTACTTTCTACTTGTTGTATCACTGAAATATCACGTAATACATATTCAAATGTCTTTACCTGTATTCATTTGACAATTTTTTACAAATCTGGATAAAATAAAACCGGAAAAAAAAGGTATACAGAAAAAAAAATTCTTGATGTTTACAGAACTCAATAGCTCAAGACAAAACTGTAAGCATGTAACCCTGCTGTTCCTCCTCCTTGTTCCCCCCAAAAGCTCTGAGGTGAATGTAAGAAAGTACAGGGAATCTAGATATAGAAATTGTACAACTTACTCATAACTTGTGAAATGTTCATCAGTGATGACGTACCTGCGCAACAGAAATAAAACAATTATATTTTGTGTTATTTATAAAATATAACCTATATGTATAAGTATATGCAAATCCAAACACTGTGATTTCAAAGATGCATTAAGCAAGTTTGAAAACTAATTTAAAAATCCTTTAAATCTGCGGTTTTCTTAAAATATTACATAGAGATAGGCCATGGTTCAGGAACTTCATTTTACAGAGAATACTGTGTTTAAAAATCATATTACTCACTCTGGGTCTGCACGGTGTTCATTGCTGATGGGGCATCTATACAATGAAAGAAACAAAATTAGATCTATCAATACAACATCACATGCTGGAGCTCTGAAAACAAAAACAAAACTAATTTAAAATCTTAAAAGTCTTTGTACTTTTCAGTTGATTATAATAGGTCATTTGCTCTTCAAAAATCTTTTTTGTATTGTTGGTCACCAGTAGATGGCACTGTGTTTTTTATGTAAAGAGATACAAATAGCTTGCTTTGACAACTGATTTGGTAAATTCCAGACGAATGCAGTTCCAAGAAATGCCACTAGGTGTCACTCAAGTATAAACCAAAAATAAACCAACCTTGTAACTCTTTAATGACCAAGACAACTCTGCAGTTGTTTCTTTTTGCACAGCTTGCTCCAGAAGTTAATGAATGTCTAGGCTCCATAAAGATTTTTTTTTGCTTTATTTGTGATTAGTTCACAGTGAGGATTTTATACAGTAACTGACACTATGCTGCCTAATAATATGTTGAGACAAACTTCTGTGCTAATTGCATTTATTAAAATAATGTACCTGTTCCGACATACATACAAATTCAACTTAAGAACAAACCTACAGTCCCTATCTCGTAGGTCACCCCGGGGACTACCTGGGTTTTTTTAAAAAAACTGAAAGGACACTCCTAGAGAGATAAAACCATCTGTTGGCGAATTTCAAACAAGTTGACAAGGGAATAATTTATAATTAGAGCTCTTAGAATTTAGGGGGTTACAAAAAAAAAGGAGTGAAGCAAAAATGTGGTGACCCAACCAACTGGATGTGGCAGAATCAGACATGCTCTGTCCCTCCTTGTACTCCTTGTAGGTATTTACTTACCTGATGTGTAAATATCAGTGCCTGGTGGTGTTCTTTCCATAGTGGTCCTCCCTGTGTCTTCAGGATTGGCTATAAGGAAAATAAGAGCAGAGTCAGCTGACCTTGTTCTTGATGATCATTGGCCCCTCTTATATAAGACCATAATGCTTTGCTTTGGCAAACTTTTTTTTTGTATCAGCTTCTGTACCTGGTACAGGATTATAGTTCTGATACTGTGGATTGTCTAAAAAATGTTTATAGGTATAAAGAGGTCATCACTGTAACCAGCCAAGGACCCCTGGTTAATTGCCATGTGGATATGATTCTGCTCTATGTTTATTGTGAATGGTGCCCAGAAACACTCTACAGCCCACCCACAGTACTGCAACACACATATCCTATGGTGTGCTGCATTCCTTTAAAAGGGTCATGTGATCCCATGTGGTGTGTTGGCAATCAATTCAAAATGTAGAGATGTCTCTATATAAATCATGTTTGAGTAAAATATATATTCCATATTAATGACCACTGGAAAGGGTCACCAAAGTGTGAATGGTTCAACAGAGTTCTTTTTTTTACAAATTAATGTTAACTAGTGCATATTACCATTTATACTCAAATATAAACCAAGGTAGCTAATTTTACCAGAAAACAAGGAAATTATGCGGACTCAAGTATAAATATAGGGTACAAGATGCAGATGACACTGCTACCATTCAAAACAGTAACCAACAGAAATGCCAATAAAAATGAATGTGAATGAATACATTTGTGGTGTGTAATTTAAACATTTATTTAAAAGGAAAAAATATTGAAATCACATGGGCTCAGTCTTTTATCATTTTTACTATTTTACGGGTTAAAGAATTTGGTATGTTTGAGTTGGTTACAATGAGTCACTTGCTCATAAATGATCTTTTATGCATTGTTGGTCACCAGTAGATGGCACTGTGTTCTCATGTAAAGAGTGTAACAAACTCTAAAAATGTCTCGAAAGCAAGTGTGTACATGAGAAGACAGTACCATCTAGTGAGGTGACCCAAGTATAAACTGGGATTCTTTTTCTAATAGCATTTTCATGTAAAAAAAAATAATTTAAAAATCTAGGTTAATACTTGAGTATATATGATATTAGAAGACATGTAGAGTTTTTTTCACAGTTCCCTTCCTGTTTAGTTGTAAAGTTATAAAGCTAAAAAGCAAAGTTTACACAAATATGGTGCTTTTTTATATTGTAATTAAGAATAATGAATAAATCTGGCGATTCCCTGCCTTCCTGTGATAGTCTGACAATGTTAAATCACAGGCTGCAGTACCTGTGATGACGTTGTCAGCTTGTATATTCTCTACTTCCTGGACTGTAAACTGCAGGATGCCATACCTGAGGTCACATTGTCAGCCTGTCACATGGCCCATGTTTTGCCCTACATGATATATGATCATAAAGTTTTCATAGTGAACAGCAACTTAGCATAATGAAAATCTTCTACTCCTCTATTAAATCAACACTGCTGAGTGACTGCAGAATATTTATCTCCCCTGATCTCTAGAGATAAGCTTATGGAGTTTCAATCAGAGATAGAGTGTCTGAAGGCAAGCAGTTTCTATCATGCTGTCTTTAGAAAACCCAAAATACTCCATGACAAGAGCATCCTGGGTTGACCAAGCTTTAAATAAGTATTTTTAAAATAATGACTTTTTTATATTGAAATCCCCAACCCTATTGAGATCTAATGATCATTGATCCTCTTACCTGGCACAGGTGTGCTTGCTGCATCTGTAGGGATTGTACTATCCACATTCTGAAGTCCAGATGACATTGGCACTGTGCTAGAAACAGGAGGAGGGTTCTGAACATCAGTTGCCCTCAATAAAGTGGTCTGTAGGGGAGGGTCCTGGGTAGGGGCCTGTGACGTAGTGACAGCGGGGACAGTGGAGGTCTCAGTGGAAGTCATTGGAGCCGTTGTAGTGGTCCCAGTAGCCGGTGCAGCTGTGCCCAATAGCCTTCCTCCAATACCTCCCAACTGACTGATTGTACCACTGCTGATGCTGCTAGATTTCAAATCTAAAAACACAAAAACATAAATGTCAGCAAAGGCAAATAAACAGAGCTTCAGCAGTTTTTATTTTTTATGTCATGTTGATGCTGCAAAAGGATCTGTTTTCTCCTTCCTGTAACAGGCTAAGTTCTTCAGGAAAAGAGACAGTTAAAGGAATTAGGAGAAATCATATAACACATCCAGGGGTGATTATGGCCAGAATAATAGACAGTGATTTCTGGTACAAAAAGTAGGGGTAGCTGTCAAAATATAGCCACTCTGACAAATGTTATTAAGTAATATGATTTTAGATAATTTTCTATTTCATTCATATGAGAATCAAACATGTGACCTTTGATTTGCATATGACATCAGTAAAAGAAACCCCAAGAATTTTTTTTTTAATGTACAGTAAACTCCCTGATATCTGGAACTCAAGAAACAGGCACTCTCAAGCAACCGGCAGCTCTTCTCTTCACCTGCTGACGTCAGATCCCAGGGGTCATAGCAAACATGGCCAGCAGGGGTCACTGTGGTAAATGATTCACATACTAGAAACATATACATTATATTGTATACAATTTATATAGTATATGCCCCAAATAAAGAGGCATCATTGTAATTTATTTCCTAATCTGAAAATACCCCTGGGTAACTAACCCCTTTTAGCGACTGATTTTTGTTTCTATGTTTGTTTTACCAATCACATTTACTTTTTTGAAATTCAGTTTGTTTTTTGTGACCCATAAAAATGTTATCGAAATATTATTAGAGCCATAGTAAAAATGAAAAAGCTGTTCTAGTATATTGGGCTATAAAGGTAATTGAAGTAATTTAAGTAATGAATACAATGAGGTCACCTTCCCACCCACAGCGTGCCGAGTGGACATTAGGACAAGGACTGATTGGCTCATAGAGCAGTCGTTCCCTCCACTAATATAATACACTGATATAAAGCTTGATATCAAGTCAGATTTGGCCTAGCTGTAGGTAGAAATACATACAATACATTACTGACCATCCAGGCAGTAGAGGCCCTTGCCATCACGGTCATAGTCTGCTGTGCTGCTACACCAACTGTAGCCAGCGGATTCCAAAATACATGCCGAACGAAGCACTCCTCTATACAGGAAAGGGAAGTAACAGGCCAAGTAGCTATTGGTTCCTGCAGGAAATAAAAAGGACAGGTGTGAATAGGTCCTAACGTGGGCTGCCATTGCTGCCATGGGCATAAGAGTGGCATCAGCAACACTTCTGCCAGATTTGCAGTGTTGAGATTCTTACCAATATATTCCACCACCTTTACTCTCAAGGGCACCCTCACAAGCTATATATAGACTCTTAGGAGATGTAGTTCTGGGGTGTGCCTATGTCAGATTTTTAAACCAGATGATGACGCCACAGGGATCAATACAAAATACAGGTCAACTGGGACAAGCTCTAGAGCAGTGTTCTTTAATGGGGGTACAGTGAAACCCTAAGGTTCCTCCAGAGGTTGCAAGGGGTGCCTTGAGCTATGAGAAGTTTAACTGACCCCAATGATCTTTTTGGCCATCTGTAAGGGTGACATTCTTCCCCATGACCAGCAATGTAAGAGGATTACTTCCTACTGACCACTACACTAATAGACTGTGAGCCGTGGATATAGGAATTATAGAAGAGGTTCCCTGATGACCTGAAAGTTATTTCAAGGGGTCTTCCATGTTAGAAAGGTTGAGAAAGAACTGTGGGGTACACACTACTTTTCGGTTTACCATGCAGTTGTAACGGAGGGTGCCAAACACTGCATATTTAACTTTTTAACTTTGCTCTGAATTACTCCAATTTTGTTCTCTTCCATTCACTGCCTTCAATAACATTTAAGACTTGGGGTAACTTTTTCTGGCATCCCCTGCACTGGGTCATCAGATCTGTGATGTCACATGTGCAGGGGATGCCTATGATAGCTGAAAGTTAGGTATGCAATACCTGGACCATTGCACCAGCTCCATAGTCCATCCTGGTCAAAGTTGCTTGTGGTGGCACACCAGTACCCTCTGGTTTGTCCGTAAATGGTACACGAAGTAAATGTGATCCCGTTTGCTATAAAAGGGATGTACCAAGCTGGCCGCTTTGCTAAAAATGAAAGAATATCTTTGTTAGATTGTACGGTGCAAAGTACTATGCAAACATATCATCTGAAACATCAACACAAAAGCAGCTCCTACACCCCATGACACCCCTGCGATGAGGTTAGGCAAGAATGAGCGTTGTCTTCTCCACATAAGGGGGGACCACTGGACACATGTCAGATTTTAACCCAAGATGATCATGACTTTCATCCTTGATGGAAATAAGATAAAGACAAAGAATAGCTAAGGGAAGAAGAGAAGGAAGGAGTTCTTTAGGGCTGTGTTAACTAAGGGGTCTTTTCAAATAAAGAGGACATAAAGGAGCAAGTTCTATTTCTTGTCATTAGAGGAGATGACCATGATGTTCATCTGGGGTGACAATCAGCTGAGGTAAGTACGTAGCTTAGTGGAACAATCATTTCCCTGTTTCATGTCTTTCAATCAAGGGCGCTAAAAAAGCTCCCCAAAAAAAAGGATTAAAATATCAAAATATTTAACATCTAAATCATTTAAAATATCTCTGAAGATCCAATAATGGCCGCTTGCTCTACACAATACATCCTCGTCATTTGGAAACATAACTCCCAACTCCAAAATAGAATACGCCTTAGGATCAGGTGGACTGTCATGGTAAAAAAAAAAAAAAAATTGTTAAATGCACTTCTGTTCCCATGTCATCGCAATGATGATGTCACTGCTACTTTTACAAAGTAATATATAGGTTTGTTCATACATTTAGTGGAAAATATATTTCATTAAAGTTTGGCACCCAAAGTTGATATCTTTTCTGTAACAGTAACATTTACAAATTTCCCTTTATGTTGATAATAATAGTTATAATAATGTAATATGTGCTCACCAGCCACTCGTTTCCATCTTGACTCTAATTGCCACCATGGTCCTCTTATCACAGTGCTATTTTCCTGCAGGAAAGAAAAACACACAAAGCCAATAAAGCAGGCTTAGTACAGAGCCAGAAATGAAGGGCGCGTTATGTGCAGTGTTGATCCAGAGGAAGGCAAAAAAAAACACTTTATAAAACAAAGTTCAGTTTATTCCAACAGGTGGCACTGAATGGCTTGACATAATGTAAGGAGTGCAGGAAATAAAACCACAGAATGCCAATAAAGTGCCTTAGTACAATGGAGAAGGGTTCATCTTCATGCCATTGTAGAACATCTGCTCTCTGGCACCAGCAATGAAGGGTTTAGTAGAATAGGTAATGTACTATGAGGAGTATGACATATTGCACTTAGAGCAGAGAAGGACTGGAATTGGAGAGAACCAGGTGGCCTTTTTCGGATTTAGGGGGTTACATCCTTCTGATACGGGATGAGGTCAAACGTTGGCAGGGAACATTCTACACATATGGTGTGCCATAGTTTCTGTACCTCTATAACATTGCTGATTTCCAGTAACCTTTATATTGTGCTTTCTAGTTCTTCATTTAA
>NC_092861.1:6384899-6400738 GCF_032062135.1 Pyxicephalus adspersus | reverse complement strand
AATTACCAATGACAGGCAGATATTACCAATGACAGGCAGATATTACCAGTGACAGGTAGATATTACCAATGACAGGCAGATATTACCAATGACAGGCAGTAATTACCAATGACAGATATTACTAAAGATAGGCAAATATCAATAACCTATAGATAATAATAACATGCATATTACCAAAGACAAATAAATATGAACAGAAGAAAGATTAAACTAATGGGCAGATATCCGATTGACAGGCAGATTCCCAAGTGAAAAGAACCCTAAAGGCAGGCAGATTCTAAGAAGTTTTGGTTCTAGTGATAGGCAGATCCTTGTAACAGGCAGGTAAGTGGTGGTAGATAAGTGACCAGGATATAAGCGATAGACAGTCCTGACCCCCCCCTGCCCAGTACTGGCCCATTTTGGGGGGTGACAGTATGTCCAAGAAAGAAAGTGATGGGAAATCCAAAATTTGTCTTGGGACCAAAAATTAAGGGACAATCTTTTATATGAATGAAGGTTCCAGTGATAACTTTCTCTGAGACGGACTTCCTAGGAGGACACCAACAACCAAAATATATTGAAAGGGGCTTAACGTAGCCTTACATACACTGTAATACCTACCCCATCTTGCCTTAGGCATGGATGAATTGCAAATATCAGATTGTGCCGTTCACTTCTACTCCCCACCTACCCCTAGCTACCCCTTCCTTGTGGGAATGTTCATTGGGTGAAATAAGTAGTTTACACCCAATTAAATCTTCCCATCTCTTAATTGGAAATTTGCTCCCAATTTTTTGGGGATCCGCCACACCTGAGCACTTGGCTCTATAGAGAGATGCTGAATGGTGGCAGACTATCATGTAGAATCTGATATTTTGGGAATAGGAGCACAATTTCTCATAGCACAGGCTATGACTTTATGTCCATGGCATCCCAATGAGACCACAGAAGACCCCCACTACTTATACAAAGTTACCCCATGAGTTTGCACCCCCAGCTGTACTCACCTGAGTACCCTCAATGGGCAGAGCGGTGTCACCTAGGAGAAGGAGAAGAGAAGTGATTTTCACTGGCCAATCCATCAGCGGTTGTCACCGTCCATCCAAATATCAAACTGACCTGAATCCAACATCACTGTGAGCACAAGGCAGCAGGGATGCAAATCATCATCTCTATACAAATCACACTCTGATCCCCCATGGGGATCACTGAGCTCACCCTCAACACTTATCACTGCCATTGTGTTACAGTACATTGCTGCTGTATGCCCATAGACAGATTGGGGGGGCACCAAGGGAACTGGAAATGGGGACACATGAAATATAATTGGCTATGGTAGGGATAAGGGTCCTGCTAAAATATGATTAGTGTTAGGTGACAAAATAAAGGTAAATGTGTTAGGGTTAGGGATATAGATAACTTTAGTGTTGTGGGGTTTGGGATTGGGGGGGGATTATTTATGGGTTGAGGTTACAAGAAGGGTTAGCGATAAGGTTACAAGGATGATTAGTGTTGGAGTGAGTTACAGTAGGGATTGGTGTTGAGGTTACAAGTAGGATTAGTTTAAAAGATTATAGGAAAGATTGATGTTGGGGTTACAGAAAAAGTTAAAAGGGTTACAGGAAGGATTAGTGTTGAGGAAGGATTGGTGTTGGGGGTAACAGAAAAGGTTAGTGTAGGTTGTGTGTTTCAAGGAGTGTTGGTGTTGGGGTTACAGAAAGAATTAAAGTACAAGTTACAGTTGGTGTTGGGGTTAAAGAAATAACTAGTATGAGACTCACAGTAAGAATTGGTGATGAGGTTACAGAAAGAGTTAAAGTAGGTTAGGATTGGTGTTAGGAGTTTAGAGAAGTTTAGAGTGTTACAGGCACGATACATGTTAGAGTTACAGTGGGGGATACAGGAATACCTGTGTTGGGTTTATAGAAAAGGTTAGTGTAGGGGTTATAGGAAGGATTCATGTGAGGGTTTCATGGAGGGTTGGTGTTGGGAGTTACAGGCAGGATAAGTTACAGTTAGGGTTAAAGGAAGAATCGGTGTTGGGATTACAATAAAGGTTGGTGTTGGGGTTACAAAAAGAGTTAACGTAAGGGCTACAGTTAGTATTGGAGTATTAGAAGCTACAAGAGGGCTAAGTGTGGGGGTTACAGAAATGATTGGTGTTTTTGGGTACAGGAAGGGTAAGTATGAAGCGTACAGGAAGGATTGGTGTTGGGGTTACAGAGAGGGGTTAGAGTTAAGTGAAGAATTGGTGTTACAGCAAAGGTGAGTGTAAGGGTAACAGGAAAAATTGATGTTGAGTTAAAGTGATTTAGCGTTACAGCTAAAACTTAAAGTGGGACTTATTAGTGTTAGGGTTATTGGGGTGTTAGTGGGGGTTGGTATTAAGGTTATAAAAGGGGTGCCAGTGTTAGGGCCATAGGTGGTGTTATAAGGAGTATTAGTGTTAGGGTTATGGGCAGCGTTAGGGTCATGGGGGGGGGGTTAGTGTTATGGGGGTTAGTATTATAGTTATAAGGAGTATTAGTGCGAGGTTTATAAGAAGGGTTAGTGTTAGAGGTAAAGGAAGGGTTAGGGTTTTAGGGAGTGTTAATGTTAGGTTAATTGGCAGGGATAGTCTTAGGGTTATATAGAGGGTTAGTGTTAGAGTTATGGGGGTTACAGTTTGGGTTATAGGGAGCAATAGTGTTAGGGTTTTGGGGAGGGTTAGTGTTAGGGGTTACAGGGGATCAGTGTAAGGATTACAGGAATGTCAGTGTAAGGGTTAAAGATGGGGTCAGTGTTAGGGTTACAAGAAGATGAGTATTAGGGTTACTAGGGGGGTCAGTGTTAGGGTTTTGGGGAGGGTTAGTGTTAGGGGTTACAGGGGATCAGTGTAAGGATTACAGGAATGTCAGTGTAAGGGTTAAAGATGGGGTCAGTGTTAGGGTTACAAGAAGATGAGTATTAGGGTTACTAGGGGGGTCAGTGTTAGGGTTTTGGGGAGTATTAGTGTCAGGTTTATAGGCAGGATTAGTTTTAGGGTTATAAGGAAGATTAGTGTTCGGGTTACAGGGAGAGTTAGTGTTAGGTTTATGGGGTTAGTGTTAGGCTTTTTTAGTGTTAGGTTTAGGGGTATTATGGTTAGAATTATAGGTAGGGTTTGTGTTAGGGTTATTGGGGTTAGTGTTATGGTTATAGGGGTATTAGAGTAGGGTTATAGGGGTTAGTGTTAGGGTTTTAAGGAAGATTAGTGTTTGGGTTATGGGGTTAGTGTTAGGTTTAACATGAAAGTTAGTGTTATGGTTATAGGGGTATTAGGGTTGGGGTTATAGGGAGGGTTTGTGTTAGGGTTATGGGGGTATTAGAGTAGGGTATAGGGGTATTAGGGTTAGGGTTATAGGGAGGGTTGTGTTAGGGTTATGAGGGTATTAGAGTAAGGTTATAGGGGTATTAGGGTTAGGGTTATAGGGAGGGTTTGTGTTAGGGTTATGGGGGTATTAGAGTAGGGTTATAGGGGTATTAGGGTTATAGGGAGGGTTAGTGTTAGGGTTATAGGGGTTAGTGTTAGGGTTATAGGGAGGGTTTGTGTTGGGGTTATAGGGGTTAGTGTTATGGTTATAGGGGTATTAGGGTTGGGGTTATAGGGAGGGATTGTGTTAGGGTTGTGGGGGTATTAGAGTAGGGTTATAGGGGTATTAGGGTTATAGTGAGGGTTGGTGTTAGGGTTATAGGGGTTAGTGTTAGGGTTATAGGGAGTGTTTTTTTGGGGGTTTTAGGGGTTAGTGTTGGGGTATAGTGTGGGTTAGTGTTTAGGTTACACAGAAGGTTGGTACTGAGGTTATAGGGAGGATTAGCGTGAGGCATAATGTTAGGATTACAAGGTTTGCTAATATTTTATTTTTTCATTAATAAAAGATTATTTTACCTCTCATTATGCTGGGTTTTTCTTGTCATGCTGTCTCCCAGCTTCTTAGTGTGCCTATCTGATCCTGCTATGTGTACTCAGAGACTGCAGCCTAGGCAGGATCCCCAGGGGACAATAATGGAATACAAAGCATGAAAGAAGAAAACTAATGCAGCCACCACATCTGCAGACTATATGTTATTGCATCAGGTGACATGCGAGGTGGTTGTATCGGTGACCCCTCTCATAGACCGGGGGCTGCGTGACTTCACCTGCAGTATACACACAGGTAGCATAGCTGAGAATGTGTACTCAACAAATAAAAGCAGCACGCTAGGAGTGGAGGAATCATTTCCATAATGTGTGTGAACCCACTCAACACACTTCACCTGGATGGGGGAATATGCAAACCCTGACATTCACATAAACAGTTGGAGTAGGTCAGTACACATTACATTGCCCAATCTATGACCAGCCGAAATAAAGTCAAGATACATTCCCTCATATTGTGTTACTTTCCCCACCTCTTAGATTGTAAGCTCTTCGGGGCAGGGTCCTCTCCTCCAGTGTCACTGTCAGTATCTGTCTGTCATTTACAACCCCTATTAAATGCACAGTGCTGCGTAATATGTTGGCGCTATATAAATCCTATTTATTATTAATATTATTATTATTAATAATAATAATAATTATAATAATAATCATGGGGACAAATGTCATTCACACCAACAGGGTAGGCTGGGAGTAGTAGTTCCAGAGATCCCTCATTTTTTGTCCAACTTATCCCCATAATTTTGGTCTGGTAATGGTCTTTCATTTCAATCTCTTCCCATCTTATTTCCCCAGAGGAGAGAATTGATTTTCAGGTTCTTGCTGAAATTAATTCATTGAAGGTCAGCGGACAACAGCCCCTGTATTGGGTATCAAAACAATTGCCCCTCAGCTAAAAAGATCATTGTATGGAGTTTGCTGCTCACTGGTGGCCTCTATAGGGGGCATATTATTGTAGAGTTACCCTATCAGTGCTCAATTTACTGTGCTCAATTTAAAGCCCTGAAGAAGGAGAAGTGACTTTGGCCCCGAAACATGTTGGCCAATAAATGTTTTAGAGATCCTTTATCTAGTAAAGGGGAGGTTAACCTTTCCTTGTTGGAATCTAGGCAAGGACCCCAAATTAGAGTGGCCATGACATGAGCCAACTGATCACCTATACTGGGGCATATTATACAAAGGTCTAGAAGAGTTACCCTATCCAAACTGCCTTTACTATCCAAAGAAATCTAATGCACCCTGATGAAGAGGGAGTTCCTTTGGCTCCAGAAACGTGTTGGACAATAAATTGCAGACTCTTTCACAAAGTGGTTTGGAGATCCTTTCAATATCTGTTTGTTGGAGTTTGGGCAGGAATCCCAAGTTTGGGTGGCCATGGCATGAGCCCCCTCACCATAAATGAGAAGAGCTAAAGCTGAGACACTCAAATGTGATGATCCAGCAACTTTTGCCTATCTGCGTTGCCTTATAATGATCGTTGTATGGGGTGGGCCAATAATAGGGCATAATATACAAAAGTATTGAAGAGTTACCCCACCAATACTGGCTTTACTGTCCATAGATTATGGAGCCCTAATGAAGGAGAAATTCTTTTGGCTCCCGAAATGCGTTGGATGTTTTTGTTGCTGTTGGACAATTGATTGCAGATTCTTTCACAAAAGGTATAGTGATCCTTTAGATATTAGAAGAGCCAAGAAGATTGTTAAGTTAAGACTGTTAAGGTTCCAACAACATTTGCCCATCTGCATTTCCTTTGAAAAGATCACCGTATAGGGTTTTCTGCCCTCTTGTAGGTCTCTATTGGGGGCATGTTTTAGAGGGATCTTAAAGAGTTACCCCACCTGTGCTGGCTTTACAGTCCATACATATAGAGCCCTGATGAAGGAGGAATTCCTGAAACGTGTTGGACAATAAAAAATGCAGACTCTTTCAAAAAGTGCTTTAGAGATCTTTTCTATATACGTTTTGTGGAGCCTAGGCAGGGACCCCAATATGGGGAGGCCATGACATGAGCCACCTCAGCTGAGAGGAACCAAAGCTGTGAAGATGGAATTTACTGACATTCGATGTCTAAGTTACCTTCTAGAACTATGCAGTCCCCATTATATTGGGGGGTAACCAGCTACAACACAAGGAACCCCTAAGTCACCAATGGGGGAACCCTGGATAAATATGGCTGCTATCAAGTATTGATCTCTCAGTTGGCCATTGGACAGTCTATCAGACAGGCAACCCAACCAGAAGCCGACAAAGAGAGACGTGCAAAGTCTGCAGTTGCACAAGGACCCCTAACCCTACTCAGCTAACAGGGGTGCCCAAGGCAAGGGGGACTGAATTCAGTTCTGATGGGGCCCACTGTTAAGGCCAACTAAAAAGGGTTTGCATGGCAAGTGGACCCCACTGCTGCTTATTGTGAGGCAGGGTCTTCATTTATTTGGTGGATCTACAAATAAAACTGTTTGGCAAACTGATTGAAATTGATGCCATGAGCCTCAGACTCTGTGATCACTATGATAAACAATCATAGTGATCACTTCTTCATCAGTAAGTATGAAGAATATATTCTCTGGTATACAGATCATTGCTGGAGGATGGAACAGCAGTTCTAAAACGATAGAATATGAGTATGAATCAGCAAGCCAAACTTTAAAAAGAACTCTCAGCAGCCATAGGGATTGATGATAAGGAATCACCACATGACAAAGCAGAAGGCTGACTTGATATAATCCATATATATGATGTTAAATATTGCAGCTTAGACGTGGTTGCTGCATTAGTTTTCCTTTTCAGTCTTTTATGTGATTTCCCCTGGAGATCCTGCCAGTATCAGATGTTCTGTGGTATGGTGACAACTCTCATTCACTGGAGTGTATGTAAGGATTCCGTGTCACAGGCCGCCCTCTGATCTGAATAGAATAGTTAGAGGGCGCATAGAATAATAAGGGAGGGTGCATTAGAGGGTACCTGTTGTTTTACCCTGCAAAAGGCAATTCACATCCCCCACCATGCTCCTCCCCAACTTTTTATTTTTTCAAAATATTTTGGTATACATTCCTTATTTTCGGCATTCCTTTTTTCTTTCCTCTGGCAGTGTTAACATAGCATAAATGTTGCAAAAAAAGCTTGCCCTTCAAGGTGTTAAGGTTCCAGGGGGCGTGTCCCTGACACCCAAAGCTCCCAGGAAGTGGGTTGACCGACACTGGGTGTCATTCGATTCAGAAGGATTGACTTGCTGAATGGTGTGGACTTTCTGTAAAGGTGCCAGCACTGGGGAGGAGGTGAGTATTGCAGCAAAAGCACCATTAATATATTATATTTTTATGGTCTGCACTGCCTGAGTACAGCACTTACCTCTAACTTATTCTTCTCTCCTGAAATACTCTGCACTGCTGGTGGACTCTGCTCTTTGCTCCAACTTCTCTTACAATACTCTGCTTTGCTGGAATACTCTGCTCTTTCTGACTAATCCACTACTCTGAAAATGCAATGTCCTGGTGGAGAACTAAGCTCTTCCCTTTTAATCCCCCCTCCTGAAATATTCTGTGCTGCAGGAGGACTCTGCTCCTTCCTTTAACTCTTCTCTCATGAAATACTCTGCAAAGCTGGAGGACTCCACCCAGCTCTGTAAATCACTTCTCCCAATGCACGACTCTGCTCCTTCCTCTGTTTATTCACCTCTCCTAAAATACTCTGCTCTGCTGGAGAAATAAGTTTTTATCTCTAGCTCTCCAATCCTGACGTACTGCTGGAGGACTCTGCTCCTAATGTTCTAATGCTCCTCTGCTAAAATACTCTGCACTGCTTGAGGTCTATGTTCCTTGCTGTAACTCTGCTCTGCTTCTTCCTCTCTCTTATACACAGCTCATAAATACTCTGTCCTGGTGGAGTACTAATTTCTTCCCTCTAACGCTCCCCTCCTAAAATACTCTGCACTGCTGGAGTACTCCACGCTTTCCTTTATCTAACTCTTCTCTCCTGGAACACTCTCTTGGAGGACTCTGCTCCTTCCTCTATTTAATTTGCCTCTCCTAAAATACTCTGCTCTGCTGGAGGACAAAGACTTATTTTCTAACTCTCCTCTCCTGAAGTTCTCGCCGCTGCTGGAGGACTCTGCTCCTTCTTCTATCTAATGCCTTACTAGAGGACTCTGCTCTTTCCTATAAATCTCTTCTCCCACTGCAGGACTCTGCTCTGCTGGAGGACTAAGATGTTTTCTTTAACTCTCTGCTCCTGAAGTGCTCACTGCTGCTGGAGGACTCTGCTTCTTCTTTCTCTAATACTCCTCTGCTAAAATACTCCTCAATCTTGGGGACTACACTCCTTACTGTAACATTATTCTGCTGAAAAAATCTACTCTGCTGGAGGACTCTGCTTCTTCTTTCTCTAATTCCCATCTGCTGGAGGACTAATCTTGCTTTCTCTGCCCTGCTGGATTACTCTGCTGCTTTCTCTGCACTGTTGGAGGACTCTGCTGCTTTATCTCTTCCCTACGTCCTGCTGGAGGTATACATACATCATACATGTTCCGTGATCCCAGAACTGCCCTCTTGCTCTTTGCTGACACATATTGGTGAGTGAGGTGTATAACCAGGGGCCACACAATAAAAAGCTGCATATCCATCCAATATGTCATGTGAGTAATATGTGTTCTGGCTCATATTAGATAAGAAGAACATCTGCCAGATGAAGGAAAGAAATACAACACTGCAGATAATGCTTTGTCTGAAACAGGAAGTGCTCTTACTGGCAGGATCTTCAAGGAAGAAACTTTTCAGTACAGCACCCCACAGAGAAGCGTGGATTTTTTGAGCTTTTTTGTATTTATCGAGTTAGATGGATGTCAGGAGAAGGCTCATGGGACCAGTCACTGTCTCTTACCCCCGTTACCTATTTATATTTTACTTTTTTTTTTAGCTCAGAGTTTGGATAGTCCCTCTTAATACCGGGACCAACAGGAGGTATGAGGAAGGACATTCCTATCTACTCATGGACCGTTGTAAGCTATGGAAAGGAAGTGCTTGCAAGTCAGGGACAATTGAGAGACACAAAGAGGAACAAGTCAGTTTAAATTGAGAACAAAAGGAAAGTATGAAAAGGGACAGTCCCTCCAAATCAAGGGCAGTTGGGAGGTATGAAGAGGGACAGTTCCTCCAAACAAGGGGCAAATGTGGGGTATAAAAAAGGGACAGTCCCTCCAAATCAGGGGCAGTTGGAAGGTATGAAGAGGGACAGTCCCTCCAAATCAGGGGCAGTTGGGGGTATGAAGAGGGACAGTCCCTCCAAATCAGGGGCAGTTGGAAGGTATGAAGAGGGACAGTCCCTCCAAATCAGGGGCAGTTGGGGGTATGAAAAGGGACAGTCCCTCAAAATTAGGGGCAGTTGGGGGGTATGAAGAGGGACAGTCCCTTCAAATCAAGGGCAGTTGGAAGGTATGAAGAGGGACAGTTTCTCCAAATCGGGGGCAGTTGGGAAGTATGAAGAGGGACAGCCCCTCCAAATCAAGGGTGGTTGTGGGGTATGAAGAGGGACAGTTCCTCAAAATCAGGGAGAGTTGTGGGGTATGAAGAAGGACAGTCCCTCCAAATTGGGGGCAGTTGGGATGGTGACAGCCCCATTCATTGCTGGATGAGTGCTATGTCAGTGCCAGGTAACAGAAGCCATGACAGGTTCTCTTTATTCGCTAAGTTACCAATTCGTGAGTTAGCAATCAGAATTGGGATGAAGAGTTCTGTACACAGCTTCATCAAACCATCCCAGCTCCTTTCCTGTACTCCTCTCTCCTCACCCCTGATGGAGGAGTTACCTTGATGGGTGGGTGTCAGTCTGGAGGGGGTGCGCCTAGGCAGGATGTAATTACATGCAGACTTTATTGATAACACCTTGATGTGATGCTGAGCGTCCCTTAAAATCCAAAGAATAAAAGGGCTGGGCAGGGACAGATTGAGTAGATTGTATACCTGTGCAAGACTGAGGGGAAGGCAGAATGTATACGGGGCCACAGCCGGTGAGATTAGTTTCCTAATACTGTACCGTGTCTGTAATCCGGGGATTCTTATACCTACTGAAGACCTATAAATGCCGGTGACCCTGGAATATAATAGGTGCAGAGCCTGGTAGGCTACGACTGTACTCTGACTATTGCTTGCCCTGCTATATACCTGCTGGGGACCCTGGCATACACCTGGTGCAGACCTGAGAACACTACTACTGTCCTGCTACCAATCTGGTGAATCCTTAATAAAACTATTGTTGACCTGCTATCAACCTGCTGGTGACCCTGGCATACACCTGGTGCAGACCTTGGAACACACCTGGTGCAGACCACGGCACACTACTACTGTACCCATCTGTAATCTGGTGATTCCTAAATACACCTATTGCTGACCCTGCAGATAGCCTGGCATACATCTAGTGCTGACCCTCGAACACACCTGGTTGCAAGCTCTGGAACCCACCCCTCCTGGTGACCCTGGAACACTACTACTGTACCCCTGCCTGTAATCTGGTGATTCTTAAAGACAACTACTGCTGACCCTGCAATAGTAATGCAGGTGGCCCTGGAAAAAATCCCTTTTATCCTAGAATACACCTAATGCAAACCCTGGAACACACCGGTTGGCAAACCCTTCAACACATCTACAAATGATGGAAACACCTATTGTAGACCTTGGAATCTTACTACTGTACCCATCTGTAATCTGGCCAATCCTAAAATACACCCTGCAATGTCAATGCAGGCGACACTGGAACACACCTGATGTTGATCCTGGAACACACCTGCTGGTGACCTGTGTGTGTTTATTCTACGGTTTTCACACAGTTGCTGCATTTGCTTGAAATCATTGTACTGAATGCTCTTCGAACCGAACACTTTACTGGCTACCACTCTGGTGACTCAGCCGGTCAGAATCTACTGAAAACTTTTGGGAGGATTGTTCTTTTTAACGTACAGTGCAACATCATATGTTGGCACTATATAATCACTGTTTATTAATATTAATAATAAAAATGCCCAATGAAAACAAATCCTTTCCTCTGGCCTGTCTCATAACACACCGGCCATCTGGGTGTTCTGTAGGGGGCAGAGGGCTGGGCAATGGGCGTATTTCGGGTTCTGGCCGAACAAGTCAGATAAGAGCACAACATCCCCTCATTACAGGTCTGAGTCTGATAAGAGGCGGCGCGCTGTGCTCATTACACGGCTCGGGGGATGCACCAGAAATGATCACAAAGGAATCTTCAGTTCTCTCCAAATTCATTTCCCTTAATGAGTTTTAGGAAGGGTAATATTTTATTCCCCGTTCATTGAGGAGGAAGATGTGAAGTCGCTGCTAACCAGTCACCATGCTGAGAGCAGAAGTCCTTGTACCCATCTGGGAACTTCATGAAGAGAATCAGAAAGGTGACACCATTGAGGAGCCCCGACGGGAGAAGAGAGACCCTCTGAGTGGGCGGAGGAAGGGACAAAAAGTCACCAAGAGTCAGAATGTCAGTGGGCAATAGGGCTTGTATGACGAGATGGATGGGACAATGGATATTCATTTTGGGGTTGTTGACTGCCAAGAGGACTAATTATTCTTATTCACTTATTCACCCACACCCATATTCACCCATGGGTGTGTAGAAAGAAAAATAGAAAGGCTGACCTTCCAAAGTTGGCTTTCTCTGGCTTCTATGCTCTACTGTGAAGCATGGAGGTTGTAAAGGCAAAGTAAAGGCCTATCACATTCATGGGTTGGAATGGCCCAGCAGAGAACTGGAGAAAACCTAGAGTGACCCTCAATTTATACCCCCCAATAAGTTTTTTTTGAGCTATATTGGGATCACAGGATCCTCTGGTACCACTGTACCAGATACAGTTATTCATTCTGGTGGGTAATTCATCTCCCTTTCTCTGGTGGGTGCCAAGTCCCTGGACCAACCCGAGTCACACTCAATGGTTGGACTGGCCCTTTAGAGAACCAGAAAAACCTAAAGATGACCCCTTAGTTTTACCCCCCAATTAGCTTTTTATGCCATATTGGGGGCACAAGACCATCTGGTGCCTCTGATGCCACTGTACCCGGCAAAGTTTTTCATTCTGGTTGGTTATTTATCTCACCTCACCTCCTCTAGTGGGCCAAGTACACAGTTTAACCCTTCAATCGAAACAAACTAGAAAGCACATTTGCATTCTGCTGGTGAAGACAAAGTCAGGGCTGGGGCAAATTAGGCAAGTCCCTACCATCTCCAGGATCTATCCTAACTCTATGTTCCCCCTCCACAGAATCAAACTGATGGGTTTCCAAAGGTTTACAGTCTTTGTGGTTATATCCACCAGCAAGGTAGTTGTATATGGGCAGTGCACTCGTATAACGGTCTTTTGGACTCCCCTCTGGCCATGTGCAACTACATTGCAGGTGGACAGACTGGAAAGGGGTGAGAGGTTAGTTTAGGTCAGTAGGAGGGTCCTAGCACATTACCTATATCAGCCTTTCTCAACTTCTTTAACCCAGTGGAACCCTTGAAGTCATCCAAGTCTTGGAAACCCCAATGAAAACAAACTATTAGAAGTCCACGAAAAGCATTGCCCCCTAGACCCGAATCTATCTCTTATAGATGGCTATTATAGATCAGTGGGGTCATGGCACCACTGGTTCCCCTATTGCCCCCAGAACTACAATTGCCCCAAGAACCATCAAATGGGAAGTCAGTCTTCCACAGATCAAAGAACCCCTAGACAAGTCTAGATGATCCCCGAGAATGGCTTATCTACTTAACTATATAGGGAAGAATAGATTTTTGGTAAACCAGACTTGCATATGTGGCCAAGTGATTTCATACATTGAAGTGGAATTGACCACATAAATGTTGGATTGGATGAAGTGGGGGGGGGGGGGGGGGGGGTTAGATCCCGCTAAATGTTTATGCCTATGTCCCCAATGGCTTCTCACTTTCAGTCCCAGTGATACAACAGGAAGGGTGATGAAATCTCACCTTTGACCTTTACACTTTTTTGTTGTACTGCAAACAATGCAACTCCTATAAATTATTTTGCCCTGGAGATTTGGAGAACATGAAGGGGTCCTAGCCTTACCTTACTTCACTCAAAACTTAAAGAAAACGTTTTGGCTAAAGTTTTCTTTTAAACCATATAGATTTGTATTTATCTGGTACACAATATTTTTTAAACAGTTGTTATCTTTACACAAATTTTGTCTTTTACAGGTTTCCCCCATGACCAGATCCCATGGGGCCATTTTGGGGAAGCAGACTCCCGAGAACAATGTCCGGGAGAGAAACAGGGTGCGCACTCTTCGGGAGGCCTTCCTGTCTCTTCAGGCTGCCTTACCCTCAGTGCCACCGGACACTAAACTGTCTAAGCTGGAAGTCCTGGTCCTGGCCACCAGCTACATAGCCCACCTGACCCAGACACTGGACCAAGATGGGGACATAGGGCATTGTGCTCCTCCTGGGAGGGGTCCGGGGTACCTGCATCCTATGAAGGTAAATTGTTCCACCACATCCACTTTTAGTGAACTTTGTTACTGCCGTTGCTACTAATATGCTGTCAGAGGGTGTTGAGGGTCTAGAACAGCCTTTCTCAACCTTTATAACATGGGGGAACTCCTTGAAATAACTTTCAGGTCCTAGAGAACCCCTGCTATAATTACCAAATGTACAGCTCACAGTACACGTGTGGGGGTCAGCATGACAAGAAACGAGGGAAAATATCTCGCCCGCAGGGACACAGCAGCAAAACAATTTCAGAGTGTCAGAATTCCAAACTCTATCCAAAAAGCTTTGGCATTAGATATAATGTAAGTCAGCTGGACCTTAGAAACTGATTTCAAGAGATAACTTGCAGCTGTTGTACTCATTGACATTTCAAGGGGAAAATATGGCTCTGAAACTGGGAAGATGTAGTATTAACAATAAATCGGAGACTGCAGGGAGCTGTACATAAAGGATTCAGGATACTAAAATCGTTTGCCTTAAAGTGAGCACAGGTCTAATTTAGGATACCAGAATATTCAATTCATCTATACAATGGACCACCTATACCTGCGTCATGTGATCCTGGGCAATCTAATCTGGCCAATCAGCAGCTTGCACCTGCACAGATTAGGCAGCCAATGGTCATATGGGTATTTTCAGGTCAACGTGCTGTTGCCCTTATAGGACTTACTTAGTGACCAAGGATAGGTGATGGACTTGGGCTTTGGATATGACCATGTGTGGTGGGAGGACCCCTTCCTGCAAGCAAAAAAATGAGGAAGGAAGGGGTCCCAATCCTTCTACATAGTAGGAGAGGAGAGGACTTGGGGGCACATAACTGTAGGTATATCCAATTTGCTGGTAATCCAGGTGTGCCGGGGTAATAATTCGGTAATAGGTCTCATTCATAGGTAGGGTTAGGTGGTCTAAGGCACATTCTGTCTCCTTATGTCTTATGAGAACACCACTCACCCTAAAAATTATATTGGCCTATTCCAAATCTAGAGTTATTGAAAACTTGCCTCCCCACACTACAAAGCTAATTTTTGCCTCAGGAAATCTTTAAAAATTCCCCTGTATGGGAGACTATTACAAAAGAAAAAAGCTGCAGGGCCTCCCCCGCAGTACCTGCTCTCTGCCATAAGACTTACACAGTCTCTTGGGTTTAATTACTTACAGCGTCAGTAAGAATACAGAGGACCTAGTGGGATTGTAGGTTATCTTGGGTCCACCCCCGAGGGAGCTTCAGCATGACATGGCTCATTCACAGTGTGATTATCAGAATCAGTGTCATGCCCTGAATAATTAAGGACCATCTAGTCTGAAGAAGGGCGTAGAGGGAGAAAGAGTCATAGAGGGCCACAAATTAGGTTGTAAAACAGTGAGGGAAAAAAAAGACAATCACACATTTCAGTCTCTGTGCTCTAGAAAAGCAACATCCCCAAAGACAAAAATAACAAAAACATGCAAAAAATCTCTGCTGGGAACCAAATAAGAAGGTTTTATCATTGAGGCATCAGTCAAAACTAAGCTTTATGGATGGGTATTCTACAGTTTCTTACTTTTGTCCTTTACTTCTAGAAGTGGCCAATGAGGGCCCGTCTGTATGCTGAAGCCGTAGACTGTGAAATATCCACTGGTTGCCCCCCGGGAAAAAACTGAGAAGCTCATGAACGATATGATGACCTCCTCTAACCATTACCAAAGTGACAGAGTATTCCTCCAACCTGCCGGTCTCCAGAACCTCACCACTCAATCTCAGATCTCTTGCCAACAATGTAATTTGCACTATTTTTTGAAACCCACAACAGAAGTTGGAGAAAAAAATCCCAAACTTTAAAAAGATACCAAATAAATGTATTATAACCAGACCTAATTGTAATGGTTTACGGTTTATGGAGGTCTATGGATTTTTTTTTTTTTGTTTGCAGGCAAGCAAAGTTCTCAAAGTGGACCTTCATTCTAAGATTCTGGTGTCCAACCAATGACTCAGGAGCCCCAAATGGTTCTAGTTTTGTGCCCCTTGGATTCCAGCAGTCTGTAGAGTGGACACATTGATTTGCATGGGTCTAATAAAAGTTATCGCTATTGGCCAATTTTTACAAGACCAAGGTCTCTCACTTATGGGGAAGGTCTACGGTTGGACCCATTTCAACAATTCACTCACATGATCTTTTATTAATGATGGGTAAGTCAGACCAATCTGTAAAGTCTTCCCCAGCACATCCTAAAGATTCTCAGTGGGGTTAAGGTCTCGTCTTGTGGTGGCCAATCCATTTGTGAAAATGATGCCTTATGCTCCTTGAACCACTCTTTCACAAACTGAGCTTGATGAATCCTGTCATTCCTATCTTGGAATATGCCAGTGGCATCAGGAACAAATCCATTGAGGGAAAAAACTTGGTCATTCAGGTGGTCAGTTGACCTTTCCTTGGGCAAATAA
>NC_092861.1:6332674-6384227 GCF_032062135.1 Pyxicephalus adspersus | reverse complement strand
CACAACACTGCCCCTACAGACACCCCAGGTCACAACACTGCCCCTACAGACACTCCAGGTCACAACACTGCCCCTACAATCACCCCAGGTCACATTACCCCCAGCTTTACTGGGTAGGTGGAAATACTAATATTGGAGGGTCTTGCTCTACATTTTGTAGTTGCTTATGCTGTGATTAGGAGAGAGCCCAGTGTAGCCAACAAGAAAGGTGGATGCCCATTAGTGGTAATCTTTTAATATGCAGAGGATTTTTAGAAATAGGAATGTTTAGCACATATTTGTTTGCAGCTACATGATTTTGAATACCACAGCTGGGCAGACCTATCCTGCAGGGTCTGGGTTTCTGTTTTTCTGACTACCAAGGACACACGGACAAAAACCTGAAAAATCAAAGAAATGTCCTTTCTTTGCACTTTTTATGTTTCTACTTCAGCCCTCTCCTTGTTTTACATTCTTTGAATAACAGGCCTACAGTTGTGTCTGTACGCAGAAATAATTTGGCTGGGTAAATAAATAACTTGAACATATCATGAGACGAGAGATACCAGCGAGCACTGGATTACACATCATTCAGGAAAGATTCCAAAACGGCAGCTCCTCCGATGCCCACCCTGGCAGTGGACTGGTATGTCCTGAGCACAGAGAACTGCTGATAAATGTCTTCTGGATAAGCATGCCAGTAAAAGAATAGCAGAGAAAACCAAGCAAACACAAAAAATAAAAAACACACATATTCCAATCTCATTATTTGAATAACCAGAATTGTACAAAAATTCTAAAAAGAAATTAGCTGAGGAAAAAAACATCTTTACTGAACTTGATTTTTCAGCGGAATATTTACCAAAATGCCACTAAAATGAGTTCTCAATATCACAACGGTATTTTAAAAATATTTCACCTACCTATGGTTAGGGCCCATTTATACCATTGTGGGGTGTTGTGTTGAGGCAGCTCATTTATTTGATGCACAAATACACCACAAAATAGTGCATATACTATTTTGTGCCAGCACACGGCCAACACACATCACTAGGCAAAGTGCATGGGGATACCAATCAGAATGCATGGTGACGCACTGCACACATGCAACATATAAATGGGAAACTAACGCCGGGTTAAAAATGTGGGTAGTGAACCCACTTTATGAATTGTGTTACATTCGGGAAGTCCATTTCTTTAGATGGGTGCCCTATGAATAGCAGCACACCAAAGAAGGTGCAGGGACTTTGCCAATGCCTAGGCACTCTTGAAGGCTTATAGTAGGAAATATGCAGTCCTGCCATGTGGAGAACAAGGTGAGCAAGTCATGTTTCTATATATTTGGGAGAAAAAATTGGGTATTACTCTTTTTGATCTCAGTAACTGAATTCAGAGGCGAGTGAGAAGGTATGCGTTTCCATCGGCACTGGAAAACATTTTAAAGCTGGCACTGATGCCTTTGGGGTTTGATTATGTCAATGTGATGTTCTCCTTGTTGGAGGCTCTGACCTGGGAAAGTGTAAATCCTGCCTTTTACCAAGATGGCTGCTATCTCTTAGAATATGACATAGGAGCATGGGATAATAACGGAACTATTGGCAGGGTCAACAGGAAAAAAAACTTAGAGAGGTTTTGAACATTGAAGGGGGTCAGGGGAAGAATTCAGCTTCATAACATTTTCCAGAAGCCCATACCTTCTCCTAACTCACAAGCTTCTTTCAGTTGTTGAGATCAAAAAGAGTAATATCTGTAACTTGCTCACCCAGACGGCAGGACCGATGGTTGGAAGCTGTCTGCTTAGATGGCTATGTCACATGGGACAAATCCAACCCAAAAGAAAATATTGCAACAGGCGTAAAAACCTATATATGAATCCTAGGGGGTAGTGATTAGTTCGGCATTATCCCAAGGTGAATCACAAGAATAAATGTGTACATGTGGATTTCTTATCTTTAATTTCTACAAAAGGGGAACAGGAAGGAACAGGGTGAAGTCCCTCAACACAAATTTATTTGACAGCATTAAGTGGCCTTTCTTTACCCCAAGTTCTCACTTGTTGGATCCAAATCCCATATAAAAAGCCCATGGCCAGAATCAGAAGAGCACCAATATGGAGCCATTTACCCTAAACTTGGCCAAAGGAAGAAAGGAACAAGGTGGGACGAAGTAGGAAAGTCCTAGTAGTCTTTAAACAGCACAAACTGGATACCAAAGCGGAAGGGGTAACATGACGATACGCTATCTATAATATGAATGATGCAAAAAGAAAGCCTTGTTTGCTCCAACAATGCATTAAACACAGTCATTGGAAATGTCAAAATTGCTCTGGTCTGGGGTAGAGAGTTGGAAGCTGGAAGTGGTTAACCAGTGCCAGACTTTTTATGTTACAAACCACGAGTCTTCACAAGCCAGCATGCATTGGTCACACGTGATGCGAGTAGACACAGCAATCTGCATGTAAGCCTATCCTTAAACGTAAATATTTTATTACCAATTTCTTACTTGTGCAGACGAGGTGCAACACATTACAACAAACTTCATTTACATTTGATTTATTGCTTTTTTATTTTACATTTCATAATTTACAAATCATGGAATGACATCACACATTAAGAAAAAAATTACATTACAAAATGTACATTTGGCAAAATTCAGTGCAATTCATCATCCCAGAGGAGGCATAAAGAGTACTTAAAGCTTTCCGGCATCTTGGAAGCTGATGCATTATCCTTGCCAGGGCAGTGACACAGAATAGGCAATGTTAACATTTCTAGAGAAGCAATAGATTGCATTTTTATATTTATCCAACCCAAAGAATGCATATTTATTTATTTAGTATATATGAACCATAAGGCTTTAATCCTCCAAACACAGTTACTTTGGTTTTACGTAGATGCAGGTGGGCTGCATAATGCACCAGCTTCATATCCATCTCGGGGACTACAGTAAAGAGATTTCCCCACTAGTCCCATTTTCACCACACGCAGTCCTGCACTTATTCTGGGCCCTATACAATGTTTCAAGAACACAATCCAGACTGAAATAAAGGGATGAATGTATCACAGACCCTGAGCAAAGGAAGTAGAAAAGCACATAAATGGCAACCGCCATCTTGGAGATTGGAACACACAATGGAATTCCAGTTACACCAGACAAGCTAGTACTAAAATTCCTCACTAATACTTTTTCACATACATTAACTCTACAACAAAAGCTGAACAGAAGCGAAATGCGTTACAGAAACATAACCTCGTTCATGAAGCAGTCTTGTGCGTATATATGCGGCTTGGTGGAATGTAGACCAACTTGATTTTAGTGTTTTTTCAGGTTCTGAAAGAATGTGGGAGACCCGTATTTTTAGATCAGTAGAGGGCAGATATGAAAAATCCTCTTCTCAATGACTCCCATCATTCTATCCATAATACCAGTCACCATCTTAAACCTCCTAATTTCTACAGCCTCTCGTACCAAGATTTTTACCATTAAATAGAAATCTGTAATACTTAGATTTCGGCTTACAGGTAGAAACGTACAGTTTGAGGTTTTGAGCGGAAATTGCAGTGAATGAAAAAGGAACCTCATTGATATGTATAAGGAATATGGAAACCACCAAGGTTTACTTGGTTTCACGGTTGTCACATATCCTTCATTAACTACCTGATGAGGATTCAAACTTTATGAACAGGGATCATGACCCCTGTTCATAGGCAAGGATGATAAAAATAAGTAACCATTGGCAGCTTTCATGGTTCTATCCTAAAAACATCTTTACCTGGCCTACATTTTTTAAATAACGCTCAGTTTTACTGCTACAGCTTCCCTGAGGAAAGAACCAAACTGGAACATGCCATAAATAATAACAGGGTACCATCTTTTGATCTTAGACATTACCTGGAAGCTAAGTAAAGCTCTTCAGAATCCAACCTTATAGAAACAATGAAACAGCTCTTTGAATGCACCCCATCAGAACCTGGTTTCAGAGAAGTGTTTTGGACACAGCTTCAGAACCTAAAATCAGGGAGGCTAACACAGGTAGCTTCCAGTAAAACAGCATCAGAACCTAAAATTGAAAGGGTCTACAAAGTTTTTTTTACAACCTTACACTGTGGTATCAGACAGCTCCTTGTAGCACACTTTTAGAACCAGATAATTTCAGAGAGGGACACACAGGAAGCCCCATGTACCGGGTCCCAGAACCGAGTATAGGAGGGGTCTACAAAGACATCTTCTAGAAACAAAGCCTCAGAACCTAGCACTGAAAGTGTCTACACAAAAAGGTTTAAGTACACAACCTAAGAACCTGGTATAAGAGAGGTCTACACAGGCAGCTACTTGCAAAACATCCTCAGAATATGTTTTTAGAGGCGTCTACAAAAGAAGGTTCTGGTAACATAGCCCCAGAAACCAGTATTTGAAGTTTTTGTAAAAAGCCTCAGAACCCGTTATTTATGCAATACATGAACAGATTCTGTTGTGGTACACCAATAGAGTAATAGAAATGACTTAAAGCGAACTCTACATTACATAGTGAGTAAATGAACGACAAAAATATCTACCCTCCATTGATATAGGTGATATTTGAAAGCCCACAACATCATCAACATTTAAAACCTTGGACGGGAGGAATTAAAATATCTGTCAGCCATTTATTTTCATCTCTTAGTTCAGCAGAAAAGTAAAGACTTCCCTACTTCCAATCTTTTTGACAGATGTCAGAGCAAGAATTGGGGTGAATTCCCAACCAACTGGCACACAGACAGTAAAAAAAAAAAGAAGTTTTAGAACTTCTGTCAGCATGTTAAAGCCATGTCCACATGAGGATGATTCCACCATGATTCCCCACCATTCTTTTTGGAGACACAGGCCCAGAATAAAATTGAAGTTGGGCTTCATTTTTGTAACATGGGTTAGTGTTTTGGGATGCTAAATCCCAGCCATGTTACCTAAATGAATTTTATACTCAATTATAAAAAAAAAAAAGAGGCAGACAAGTCCTGTTTTCTCCCCAACCATTTTTAGCTGGGTGAACCACCCGGCACTTTTCAGTAACCACCTGGCAATTTTTGGGTGGTCAATGAAAAGTTGAGTCCCGATACAAGGGACCCCATCCGCTTACAGCTTCTTCCCACCCAGCTTAAAAACATTTCTGGGGAAAATACTGATGTCCAAAACAGTAAAGTCCCAGACCCCTTGATTCAGAAAAAAATTGGTCAGTGGAAACTGCCTCCTCTGGACCTCACTGGCCAAGCAGGGATTCTTCTGAATTGTTTTCTATACTGTCTAAAAATACAAAACCTTTTTCTTAAAAACTATTCTATAAACTAGATCCTATACATCAAATATCAATAGATTTTTTTAACAATAAATAGCAGGGATCACTCAATAAATTATTCTCATTAGTCAACATTCTTATAAATGCACCTGTACAATACAAACACCAGAACACACAACCGCAGTATTTAAAGGCATGGATCACATGAAGTACAAACCAAGGATCCAGCAAAAAGCACGTGAATAATGATTTGCTGACAGCTATACAGCTAAATAGATTTATACATCTATGATATTGTGACTCCTGAACAAGGCCATATAAAGAACTTTTCCGTACTTTTCTAGTTTTTAGGCGTAAGTCAACTCTATTCTGACACTTAGGGTTGAGATCCACTGCCTGCTTAGATGTCTACATGTATAGAATAGTTGGAGTTTCCAGCCGTGAAGCTGTAACAAGCAACAAAACTGGGAAGAGAGATCTCATGGGAATTTCCAAGAGACACAAAAAGCATGTGGGTGACTAATGCCCAGCATTGGGTGAAAACATTATTAGGACGACCATAAACTGAAGGATTATAGCCAACAATACACCCAACTTTATCCATTGCTTACTATAGTTGGGAAAGATTTTCTGATTTACTGCAAACTGTTCTGGTTCTTCTACATGGCACACATAGTTACAACAGTCAAGTATCTAGGAATTTCAGGTTACTAAATAAGCAAGGATAAGAAGACCATTAACAGAGATAGTCAACTATGAGCACCATGAAAAAAGTTTGGAGTAGACCAAGACTCGGGACACACCACCTGATGTCCTATATGAAGAATCTGACCTATCTTTGTGAAGAAAGGTCCGTTTGTAGGACCTCGTGCCACGCATGATGGCATGCCTCGCAGGCAAACACTGAATGTCACATGACTGGATGAATAATACGAACCGTGACCACCCTAAAAAAAAAAAGTTTGGACCAGACCAAGCTTTGGGACACACCACCTGATGTCATATATGAAGAATTTGACATTTAGGTCCTAACCCACCCTTATGAGAAAGTCCTCCCAACGATGGCAGGTCTCACCGGCATACATTGAATACTGTATGACCAGATGAACAAGATTCTGGTGAAGTATCTCAAAAACGTCAGATAAAAACAGACAAGATCAGGTCAAGATAAAGGGAAGAAAATCCCACATCATTCTAAAAGGCTCCAGGAGGGAAAGATTGGATACAAGTTACAAAGCTTTTGCTACAACATTCCCCTTTGCGCCAGATATTCTTCCCACCCCAAGTTTGGGTTGAATGATGTCCCACCTCCCATGGCACAAAGGCAACCATTGCTCCGGCCTCTAACCTACTGGAGGTGCAGCCACCAGCTGATGGATTCACACATTACACATTACATGATGCGGGGTGAACTGCTTTACAGGATGCCATGGATGGAAGTCCAGAAGGTCAGATAGAGCCCCAATAGTGCTTGAAAGATGATCGTCAAGTAAGTTGACCGACATGTAAAAACCCAAAACACAGAACCAAGTGCACAACAGAGCAAGAGAGGTTATTCAGACTAAACTAAGGCAACTGGTAAGTGTTGCTTTTCACAGGAAACCTTGTAACTTCTTAACACCCAAACGCAGCCCAACGGAGTGATGGGTGACAGCAAACAACTGCTAAAAAGTAGAGGAAAAACAAGAGAGAACTGGGGATTGCCTAGAGCCACCTGAAGGACCGAATGCATGGAGCTACGATCAACCTGAGCCATCACATCCAACTGGAAGAAAATATGAAGCTGAACATGTGGAATCCTTATATTTTGGAGGAGAAATAGGAAAGAGGTCCATATATGTGAACGGTCCTTCAGCAAACATAAGGGAACACAGTGGAATATTGACCTGTAGGGAACAATATGGGACAGTGAATTATCTTCCTCCATGACAGGGTTTAGGTAGAGTATACATGATTTGAATGTAGAGGTAGCCTGGGATGGTATTCATGCGATCGATTACATTTTTATGGTGTTGGTTGTAACGTGTGTTAGCTTCGGATAGATTCTAATGATACATTCTTTGTAAGAACAGGAATGCCAGCTTGCTTTGGTGCAAAAAACAAAGATTTCTGTTCTTGATAATAAAAGGTAAGTAGAGGGCTGATCTGGACATGTGGTTGGGGTATGTTAGTTTCCTCTAATTTGGCTTATATGTGCATAAAAATATAGGAAGCAAAAGGAGGGAAAAGAGGAGAAATCTAGTTTTATTTTAATTTTGAAAAGAGGCCAGAATACTCCAAAAACTTCAACCAATCCATTCTAATTCACAGACAGCTAAAACTTTTTTTATATTTAAAAATTGTTTTTTTCTAGTAATTGGCCCCTGCTTCTGTAACTACATCATTATCGGAAATCTGCTCAGAGCATGAAGCTACCGTATATATCAAGCAGTCCAATGCAAGGAAAGCATTACCAAATTGTACTGCAAATTTTACCTAAATGAAGAAATCAAATGGATGCCATTGAGAACTATAGGATTTGTGTTGTGATTATAAGAATTTGAGAACATTCTACTTAGCTGGACTGTTAAAAAGGAGGTGTAAGTGAATTATTGTTGCAGATCCCAAATTCTACAGACGTAGGGACCAGCTAAAGCTCTTGAGTGAATATGGGACAACTGGAAAAAGCTATAATGTAAATGGTGAATGGTAGAAAAGCAGCCTTGTAGTAGAGTTGAGGTCTCTACATGATTGATTAGGATAGTCATATACAGTATATTCTTGGTTGCCACTTTGGACCAACCTGAGTCCAGCTCAAGAAAACTGCTCACATAATTCCCATCAGTCAAGTTAGACCAGGTCTTCAAAAGCAGTAGTACCTGAAGTATTTGGCTAAGCGTACAGCTACTGAACATCAAACACAATGTAACCTTTAAGAGGTAAGGTTAATTTCTGCATCCAGCTTTGGACAAGCTGGCGGACAGCCATTGAAGGTACCATGCGGTTTTCTCTTTGGCTTCCTGGTAGGGTATTAAAGCATGGGCCATAAAGCCTAAGTCAGCAACATGACCGCCAAGTGATTATTGTTCATTAAGATGATCCAAGGACCAAGCTGCTTGAACTGTTCAAGCCAGCAAGGCAGGAAGGAGAATGGGCACTGGTTAAGTGGAAAACACCAACATGGCTGACTGGCGGTCCAACTTAGAAAAAAGAGGAATACCTGTTACCAATACCCATACACATTGATCAACAAGATCATCCAATACAGACACAAATATAATTTCATGATTACCATTTAAGTGAATCTCCAGGCAAATGACAGCAAAAACTTTTTGTCTTTGAATTTCTAACCAGTCGTTCTTTCCACTTCAAATCCTTGGCAGGACAGAGGGTACTGTGTGACCACGGGTCCCCAATGATCTTACAACCCCACACCCTTTGGGGCAGACATACTGGAAATATCTGACACCATGTTATCCAATCAGGTTAAAGAGGGCAATTTACTGGCAGATACATTCAAAGATGGCGGCATCCAACATGGTGCATAGAAGCTAACAGAAGGGTTTCCTTAACTGTTAGGGTTTGTGGTTGTCAAGAGGCACAGACTGAAACTATCAAAATTTTTATTCTTGGTGTGTATATACTGCACTATGTCTGCCTCAATTTTACACCTTACCTAAAATTTTGCTTTAGCTAATGTGATGTGGACGGTACAAGGAATAACCAATACTGGCCACCACTGGAGAATGCTACACTTCGGGGCCGACACCTGACCAAAAGATTGAATATTCTAGGTCAGACAAAAACAGGTAAACAGCTCAGTAAATTACAATTCCAGATCCCCATACTTGTTCTAAGTCGGAACCTAAATACTGAAAACAAACAGGGCCAGTATGACAGCCAGCATTTCCAGTAAGAGGGGCAACCAAAAGTAACCTTTGTGTTCCTCCTGTGACAGGTTTTCTACAGGGTATGGTTGACGAAGCCATCACTCTCTGCATAACATCAACAATTTGTAACGTATTAAAAAGCAGCCACAGGTAAAGAGCACCTGACCCTATCAAATACACCCTTCGGCTGGGGACATTTTTGTTTCTGGGCCTGAATATGCTATAAAAATTATTAACTAGCTAAAAAAAAATTAAAAAACAAAATGGGAAAAAAATTGGTTTGAGCTTAGAAACGATTGTACCATTGATAGAACCAACTGGAATCATTCTAAGGATTCCAGAAAAAGGCAGCAAACTGGAAACCCAACCAGCTCTCTGCAGACTGAGAACGTTGTTCGGATTATCTGCTGGAAGAGCTGAAACCTTATAATAATACGATCGAGTTTTTACCGTGAAAGGAGGTCAGTACCAATCTGGATTAGGACCATTGAAACTTACAGAAGCCCCGTGAGGAGCACATTGGGAGAGAGACACCACAAAGATGACGGAATAAACAGGGTGACATATAAGCCTGCATCCCCTATCAGCCGTAATTCTGAGGTCCTCAAGACAGCATTTTGGAAAGGACCAGCACGGTTCCTCTGCACACGGACCGGCCTGCAGTCGTCACTTCTCCGAGGTCATATCTTCACACGTGTTAAAGAGACGTCTCATGGACGATGTAGGAGTGCCCGCCATCAGGGCGAGAAACGCCCATGTAGTTCTCTTCCATCTCATCTTTTTCTGTCCCCTTCACACTTCCGTTTAGAAAACCATTGCAGGGTTTGTCAGCCACCAAAGGCTTCGGGGGGTGCTCTTCATCCTTTAAAACATAAAAGAACACTTTAGCTAAGAGGAATACTTTATCAAAAAGTGGGGGAAAGGGTTAGACGCAGACTTTTCTAAATATTCCATGCTGTATCTAACACTATTTTTTTTTCTAGAGCACTACAGCTCCAAATATCAATTTTCCCAGCTTCTGGGGACACAATCATGTAAGAATGATCGCACTGTGGAATGCAAGAGGGTCTGACCGGAATAACCTACCGCCTAATAAAAGATGGTCAGCACCCAATTAAAGCAAAAGAATATAATAAAATGTGTTTTGAAAACGACTACACCAGAGTTTCCCATTAATGTTTATTTCCAGTGAGCACTTACTATACCGCATGAATGCGCTCAATTGTAATACTGTATTATGTTTTGCTTTTTTTGTTTGTTTGTTTTTGTTACTTGTATTAGTGCATTGTTCCTTTATAATTGCATTGTTAATCTTCTTGTTTCTTTGTTAAATAAAAATACATGCATGCCAAAAAGGACATGATATTGTTGGAGTGACCCGAATGGCTGAGGCATAAACTGTACAGAGGGGTGAAAGAATACCCCTGAATAAAATTCCCTGAGCTTAGACTATTAGGGAAAACCACATTTTCATTTGAGGGTCCCTTCAATAAAAGATAAGTTTGACGTATACAATGCAATGTACCTTTAACAGTCTGGACTCTTGGCGCTCCCCTACCTCTGCTATGTGTGGAACCCCAAAACGTAATCTCTCCTTGTATCTCTTTGGCAGGAAAAACAGCAGCTTGGGTAGGACGAGGTACACTGTGCGAGGATTCACATCCTTCCCCTTCATTGGACCTGAAATACATCAGTGACAACGCTTGTCAGTATTTAGACCAAGAAGCCACAATTATAAAACAAAAGTACTGATTGGCTATATATAAATCAATCCAGCAAATATTATTATATTATATTGAACCTGAGTTATTAAAGCTCTTCAAGACTAGAGAAGATAGGCCATCATTGGAGAACCTAGGTCATCTAGCAAACCTGGAATTAATTTCTTAAAATTCATTAATTTTGGAGTTAAAAATCATTAAATGTTTTTATTCCTGGACCGCATCTATTCCAGGTTTGCTGAATCAGCCAGGTTCCCCCATGATAGTCTATTCTCTGTGGTCTGGGAGATCTTTAATAAATGAGACCCATAGTGTAAGCCAATATCAAACACAGTTTTCATCAAGATTCACCAACAGTGATTGATAATGTCCACTAGAGGCTAGGTTGACCTGAAGAGAGGTGATTGGCTGATAATATGGAACAAGGTTAGTTATAAAAGTTGAGTAAACATTTAAGCAAACACCTTTTGCAGAGATAATTGGATTTGCTTGAAAAAGAAGTAGAGACCTCTGTAAAATATTCAGAATACTTTTATAGGGATCCTCTTTAAAAAGCTATACCATTGCAATTTTACTGTTAGCAGGCCGTCTACGAGACCAAATGGTTGTCCATCCACTTCTAATACATCTGACCAAATACCCAGCACTAAGCACACGAGCAAACACATTGGTAATAGCAGTGGCTATGGACCTGGACAGCGCTCTGCAGCTCTCCGAATTTGTTTTATGCAGAAATCTCCCCTTCCTATTGTGTGCTACTTCCTCCCGCCTCTTAGGCTACATACACAGGGCAGGTGATTTCTCATCCGATAATCGCCCCAGGACTGATATTGGACTAAAATCTGGCATGTGTACAGCTGGCGGATCCCTGGACGACGAAGAATGAACGATTGTAATGAAAATGCTGGAGAGAGAGTGCAACGGGGTGCTGCTCCATCCGTCTCGCCCTCCCCAATCTATAGAGCAAAACGGCGCTGTATGTAGAGTGCTCGTTCATGTATCGTTCAGTTTTTTGTCATTAGAAAGGATCGTGAAAGGTCCTTTCCAATGACAATTATCGCAGGTGTGTACCCAGCCTTAGATTGTAAGCTCTTCTGTTCAGGGTCCTCTCCTCCTCCTGTGTCACTGTCAGTATCTGTCTGTGATTTGTAATTTATTGTACAGCGCTGCATAATATGATGGTGCTATATAAATACCGTTTATTAATAATATGAATAATATCTATGAGCACTGTACACGATACATAGTCTACTGAGAATGGTGTCTTCTGTTTAATCTACAGATAAATAACTAAGCTTACCTGTCAGCAGGCTCACAATGATACCGACAATGACGACCGTGGTGGAGTTGTGAGCGCTGTACCACATGTAGGACAGACTGTAGAACCTCTGCAGACCGGTCACACTGAAAAGAATAAGAGCTGGGAGTCCAGATCACTGTGTAAAAGGAGACTTGGTAGAATAGAAATATGGCAGATACCCGGCTAACCTTTAGGCTTTCTCATCCCATTTGCTTTCCCAGGTCATAAATCACTGCATTTAGACAACACGCGGGTTCTGATTTGGCAAAACTTTACAGCAACTTTCTCAAACCTTTCCCACCACCTTAAGCCTTTTTTTCATATTCCTAATGGACTTCCACATTTTCTTTTGACTAGTAAGGCTTCTGATCATAACAATGGGCCAATGGTATATAGACAGGGCTTAGTGGTGAGCTCTGACAAGATCTGAAGAGTCAAAGCTTTGCTGGATTGGCAGCATTGCATATGTGCATCCCGGAGAGGTCTGTAATTGTTTGCAGATTTTAGCTTTCTTAAAGTGATAAAGCAGAGCTTTAAAGCAGAAGTAAAACTCCTAAATAACAAATGGCAGGAAGGTTTTATATGACAGTCTATGAAATCTCTTCTGATGATTGATTTTTCAGAATGGGTATTGAGCGATTCTCAATGTACAATGTTCAGTATTCTGTCTTGGAATGAAGGAAATCAAATGTGCATGAGCAGGAATTACGTCTTCTTGAGAAGGCCAATGAAGATCAAAACCTCTGAACCTAGAAGACCAGGTGAAGCTGCACGGCCCAGCACCCGAGAGGGCACTTGGTGGGGGTAAATCTGCCCTAACATGCAAATATGCTGAGCATGTGATGGCTAAAACCCCCCGGGCACTTATTACTTTGGCGAGTTTATTTCTTCTATAAGAAGTCCATTTGGGTTTGTTATATAAGGAGACACAAGCGCCCCTGACAGCCTAAACCGTAGTACGGTGGTTAGCACAACCTACCTGCTGCATTGCATAACCTGCGTGAATCTAGGAGATAACAAACTGCTTTAAAGGCAAAAGGTAGACAAACCAAATACTAATTTGGTTTAGGTTTTTATCCCCATTTGTAGATTGTTAGGAGATGCATTACATTTTAAAAGCATCTTTGCTCTGTAACATTTTATACAGTACTGAACATTAGGGATATACAATGCAGAACTGAACCATTGTGTTTATTTCACATCTTCCTGAAGCTTATTTAAAAAATACCTAAAAAACAAAATGAATAGAAAAACCAATATGCCCCAGTCGAAGTAATTAGACACCCCAGCATAATTTTACATCTAATATGATATCTGTCCTCATTTAAGTTCTATATAGTTACAATGTCGGTATGTGACCAACCTTTTCGTTGCGTTTCCAGAGGTCAGCAGGGTGGTCATGATGGCCGTTGTGAAGTTACCCACCTCCGGCGTGCTGGTGGCGTTCAGCAGAGGAGAGGAAGCGGCTGCCGGCATTCTGCTTACAAAACTCCCCAGACCGATCCAAAATGCCATGACCAGTCCGACAACCAGACCACTGATGGCTCCCTGAGAGAAGGAAAAGATGGTGAGCTTATACAGCATATAAACCTAATTCTGGGGGAGCAGCGTTGTCACGTTAGACCAGGTGTGGGTTGCAATCTGACTTGGGATCCCTAACCTTTCATGATTTCATCAATAGACTAAAGGGAACAGAAACCTTGTCTTCAGTATATGTGACACTGGCTAGGATTCTGGTTTGTAACCCCAGTATTAATACCTTCCTTATATAAACCAACCCAATTGCTCCCATACTCACATTTGCACCCAAAGACTAATTATTCTTTGCCAAAACTATGGGATTCAGGTGCCAGAATCAGAGAGAACACCTGACTCCAACATGAACGTCCCAGGTAACCACAAACATTAAATATCCCAGCAAAAACAACACTCATCTTGTGCCGGTTGTTTCAGTTTCCATCAATAGACCCCAGGTGTCTGGCTTCTGGTGCCTTCCTTAGGGATAAGAAGAGGAGGAGTTTTTAGGCAAAGAAGATCAAAAACCTTTACCAAGAAAAAGCATTAAAAAAAAAAAAAAAATCATAAATCAAAACATATTTACATCACTTGGCCACTAGGTATGACTAAACAACAATTTATTTAGATTGGAGATGTATGCAACAGGGACTTATTGATTACCAAACTTCAACCAATGTCTTACAGATACATGAGTATCTGTTAAATCCGAGGTAAGAACTGCAACCGTCTTTTAAATAAACTGACGTGTTTCGCCCAGGGACGAGTATTCCACAAGGGTAAATTTGGCTTGCATTGTAGTGTACAAAATGAAAGCAGTGAGTATGAAATATGTGGGGAGAACTCTACAGGAGCGTTATAGGAATCCCTGCAAGCACAATATGCCCAAGTATCAGAAAGACGTGGGTGTTAACCCTTTGGTTAGGTGACACCGTGAATACAGGAGTCCATGTTTTATGTCCTTACAATATTTACCGACAGCGGAACTCTATTAGGGAAGCATAATCATTTTGGAAGTCCCTTACAGACAATTTGTTGTACTTGTATGATCTTTTCTTCTCTCGATACCTTTCCACAAACCTGGACATAGTTGATTCGATGGGTACGGAACCCTACATGAAACAACATTTTTCATACTTACTGGTTTAATTTTGTACAGTACAATGGAAATTAAAGATACCCCCGAGGAAGCCTCGTTTTTGGGTGAAACGTGCCGGGTTGTTAAAAAAAGACAGCTGCAATTCTTACCTTACAGACATCTCGAACCTAGATAAGTTGTTTAGTGCCATCTAGTGGCCAAACAATGTAATAATTTTTGTATTTATGATTTTTTGATGCCTAAAAACTCCTCTGTCTTTCCACAATATTTTTTGTTTGCATAGCAATTTTAGGAAGGTGGCAGCAAAACAAATGCTGATAACATTACAGGCGGAGCAACAATCACATTCCTCTTTACTCACCTTCTTTAGGTACCTTGGCATCCGTGTATTCTACAAATCCAGACCTATGCGCTACCATAGGAGAATAGCACCAGGTTGCCAACACCAACCCTTCCTTGTTAAAGACCAATCCTACCCAAAATAGATTTTATATATTGAGAACCTCTGCTTGTTTTTTTTGTTTTGTGACCTGGCTGAGGAAATTCTCCTTGGCAGGACAGACAGCAAACAAAGGAGACGTGGACAAAAATATAAAACACATTTTAGGAGTTAGGACTTAGGGCTGTGATCTCCCTGGCCTGTTTTAGACGGGCGCACCACCCGGCACTTTTTAGTAACCTGCCGGCTGCTTTTGGATGGTTACTGAAAAGTTGGGTCACAATACAGGGGTGGCCCCCCAACTTCAGCTTCTTCACACCCGACCTAAAAAAAAGTTTCTGGGGAGAACACTATATGAGAAGGATATACTTTCATTACTGGTGACTTGCGCCACCCACCCCCCAACTTTATTGTCCTGGTGTCACAAAGACAGAAAGAAAGATCTACCACAAATGGAAATGATGCAAAAAAACTCAAACTTCCCCCATCACTTTGTTACCAGGTTCTGTTAATGGGGAATTCTGGGGGTTGTATTAGTCTAAGCAGCGCCTATTCACCAACCTTACATTTTAGGGGTTTGAAGAAGAAGTTTCCCTTCCATCGTCACCATAGAACAGGAAAGCTCTATAGTGCTATAAAGGAAAAGCCATGCAGGTACAAACCAAGCTTGTAGAGGTATAACCACAACACAATGATACTCACAATGGCATTGGTAAAAGGAAAGAAAAACCCCAGAGAGAAGAGACCGAGGAGGGGCCCTCCGACGATGCCGAAAATACTCAACGCTGCCTGTAGGGGAAAGAAAAACAGATCGATATATCAATAGATATCTCATAATAGTGGAGGACAAGTAGTTCCAGACATTCCAGACACTAGTTATAGTCACCAGCACACTAACGACTTGTTGCACACTGTTTGAAGGAATTCAGCTATGAATGGTATAGGACCACTCCATCATCCATTGCACAGTGCCGCCATATTTGTGGAGGTTTTTAAGGTAGTTCTTCCTGTTCCTGGACCCCAATAACGCCTTCACTGTGATTTAGTGATCAGAGGAAAGCAAGGGCTGGATTGGGCTTTGATCAGGCCAGGGTCCCCAAAGGGTAGAGTACAGAAGTTTCAATGCAAAGCAGGGTACTGCACGTGGCCTTCTGAAATCATCACCCTGCTCTACGTAAGCCTGTGTGACTAAAACCTAGTATCTAATCAATGAGCCGATATAATTGAAGGAACTGATGTCAAATGAATGAAAGTAGGCGGGGCCAGAACAGTCAGGTTGGGGGGAGGGGCTAGATGTGATGGACATCCCCCAGCCAGGAATGGAGGCGGGGCTCTGACATGCTGCAGCTTCTAAGGAGAAGCTCACAGTATGCAGTAAAATCAGAGCTATCTCGCTCCAGCTGAGGAACCTGTCCAACTGTAGAAGACTGGAGGGGAGATTTAATGGACAGCCCTGCCTTTGATTTTAATAAATTCCATTATTCCAATATAGGGTTTCGGTAACCTCCAGGCTTTCTGAAATAATAGCTACTCATCCATAATCAAAACTCAAGAACAAAAATGTAATTTAATACAGATTTCAAGTCCTTCTAGGTGGACTTTTTCATTCATTTTTTCCTTTTCAGGCTTCCCACCTGATCATTTTCTAGTGATTCTGCCAGTAACTGCCCTGGGAAGACAATGCTGACTCGCTGTACAGTATGGAGGAGCAGCGTTGTCACCCTAGGATAAGAAATGCGTTATGACTACAAGATCCTTTTCTACATGACAGAGTGGTGGGTTCACCCTTACATCTACAACATGAAGAGGAGATGGGAGGAGCCCTTTCCAGTAGGAGGAGCGAGATAAAAAGCATTTACCTGCAGGACGGAGCCCATCAGGGAGGAGATATAGGCCATTCCCAGACACAGGAGGCCATAACCCAGAGCTGCAAATCAATGGGATATAATTAGACCAGGGACTTGGATGGCAAAACTACTGAAGGGTGAATGAGAGCTGAAATCTTTGCAAGACAATTTACTACAGGGCAGCAGCATCCAATTCCACTAATACGCAGCCAACCTTTCAGCCTCCCGTATTGCCAACCAGGCAAGTGTGAACTTTAATTGATAAATACTGTATACATATTTCAAAGTTGTCACCTTTTTCAAGGTTTTCCCCATTCTTGTCCATTTATTTAATCTGTGATAGATAAACCCACTTCCCCTCACATTGTGCTAATAAAAGAGCTGCCTCTAGTGAAGTCTCCACAATTGCAGGCCTGGACTGTACACAGAACCTTAATTTGCACAAAGGGTAAAGCCCCACCCCCTCAGAACTAAAACCCCACCCCTGCTTTCTAAATCTATTAATTCAAGATCCTCAGGGGCTGTACTTAGATAAAAGGTGAATAATAAGGGAAGGGAGGTGCTTACTGCTAACCCAAACAGAGATTAAGGAACTGTACACAACCAGCAATGAGGGCAAATGGACTTTTCACCGTCATATAAAAATTTAATTTTTCAGTTCACCTCATTTATAACTTTTCAGTGGGATCGTCACATGAAGATCATCACACCCACTGTTGCTCACACTTATAAACTGGCAATCATCCTAAATGCCATTTGCAAAGTGGAGGAAGCTAAAGACTATAACGGACAGTGGTGCCGGTTTTGCACACCCTGACCGGCACTTTTTAGGCAAACGTGGCTACAATGTAAGCCTATAGTTGCTGATTGGACATGGATATCATGGATAAAAATGTAACAAGTATTTTGATGGCAGCTCAACCTCAGGTCAGCAAAATCTGATTGGCTTTATTTGAGATAAACAAAGGGCCAATTGGAGGCTGCATTTGGCATTTCTGGATCGAATGCAACCACATGCACTTGAATGGAAAACCCATTGCCATCAACCCTGATGGATTTAAAACCAGGACTGAATCACATGTAACTTATCCTCCAACCTATAGTTCTACCGAAGCTGTATCTGCACATGAGGACACTTGACAGTCCCTAGATCGATCGATAATTGATTGCATCCCTAATGGAAGGCTGGAAGGTTGGCCGTTTCCAATACACAGGGGCTGTTTAAAAAAACAATGGTGGATCACTGACGAAAAATGAGAATGGTGAAAAACATAAGAATGTGACATCATGCGCCACCTGGAAAGCGTACCCAGAATCCAAAGGGGCGTCAGGATACCTCAAACTGTGAGTGGTTCAAATGTCCGCAGTAGGCGGGGGGACCTGCGCGGGACATGAGAATTTACTACACAGTTTTCAAGTATACGCTGTATTCCTCCGATATGTGGGATGAAGAGGTGCAGAAATTATCTGGGGGTAATTTTTGCAGCAGAGATGGATGGTGTACGTTCACACAACACATGAAATACACCCGATACGTTAAGACTATTTAATTCTAGATTATAAACCAGTGATACCCAACGGTGGTGAGACCGCATGACCTGCAGCATATGCAGAAAGTTTGGAGTTTAAAGTTGAAGTTTAACTTGCTTTAATTTCGCCTTCCCTGGTTTCTCTAAACCTTGTGGGGCAAACCAAAAAATAGGAAGCAGCAAGAAAAGTCAGCCTATGAAGAATAGCATTTCCCTCCGTCCCGATCCTTGATGGGCAGTACCTCGGAGGATGGATTTGGTGGGATCGATATTGCACAAGTACCTGATTCATACAACAATAATAGCAGGGAGGGAGGGAGAGAGAGAGAGAGAGAGAGAGAGAGAGAGAGAGAGAAAGGAGAGAGAGAGAGAGAGAGAAAGGAGAGAGAAAGGAGAGAGAGAGAGAAAGGAGAGAGAGAGGAAGGAGAGAGAGAGGAAGGAGAGAGAGAGGAAGGAGACAGAGAGAGAGAAAGGAGACAGAGAGAGAGAAAGGAGAGAGAGAGAGAGAGGACACAAGAGGCACAAAGTAAGAGAGATAAAATAAAACCTTTGGTAATGGTTGTGTGTGAAGTAGAGCGATCCTGGCTGGAAAGACCTGAAATCCATTGAATAAAAGAGCAGGACCAGTCAGGATGAGGGGGAGATGTTACTGGACATTCTCCAGCCAGGTAATGAGGTGGCTCTATCTGACTTGTTCCTTTATTTCACATTTTGAGAAGCGTGTACAGTGAAATCAGAGAAAGCAATATTAATGCAAGCTTTTTTGGCCATATTTTATTTTAGCCAATATGGGGCATCACTTAAACTCCAAACTCTATGCATTCCTTGGCACCCACTATACAATACTCCATCATTGACTTTCTGCCAGTTTGTGTTTTTTAAAAATAGAGAACAGCTTGTCCCGTCAGTATGCTGCAAAAAAATCTTTGCTTTTGCTGTAGAACCTGTGGTCTTTCTGCAGAAGTCCAACATCCCATACTGAGCCAGATCTATAGCTCTGCAATCATCAAAAGGCACGTACCTCTGCAGAGAGCACACTGCTTCCTCTCAGAGGCGAGAGTGCTTTACAAAAGTGGTCACCAACCTTTTCAGACCTACAGACCACTAAATGCACGGAATCCATACCACGCATGCACTGGGAGCCGCGTGTCACTTAAAGGAGAAGAAACTTTCCCTAATATATATATATGCACTTCAAAAAAGGAATGGGCGGGAAAGCCATTTGGTTCACATGACCAAAAAATGTAATATTAAAAACAAAAAAAAAAAAAGGTGTGTGTGTTACCACATTGGGACATCAAACAAAGAAAATGTTTTCTGACACTAGATACACAAACATATCATATACATAGTAAACCATTAAATCTAAAGTCTCATATTTGAAAAAATAAACCTAAAAATAAAATATAAAATCTTTTTTTCACAATACTCACCAAGGCATTTGGACAACAGCGTGGCTTTGGACTCTGTGAGACCAGGAAAGTTGGGCTTGATGAAATCTTCCATGGTAACTGTGGCCAGGGAGTTAAACGCAGAGGAGATGGTGCTGGGGACATAGACAACCAATCACTTCTAAAGAACAGATCATATGACTAAGCCCCACCCCCAAGGAACAGAAATCTGGTAGTATACAGACTGCCAATAAATGCCCCTGACTGGACATAAATAACATACAAATCTCAATGCCCGGGATATAAACACACTCCTACCTGAGAGCACCACTGAACAGACAGGCCACAAACAGACCCGGGAGGCCGGGGAAATCATGAAGAATGTCCATTACAAAATGCAGCACCATCTGCAGGGAGAAAAAAAAAAAAAAGTTTCCGATATGGTCCAAGCTAATGCAAGTGACATTACAGTTCTCAACTGAGAAACTTCTTTTTGCCGGGTGGGAAGAAGCTTTAGGTAAGTGGTAGCCCCTGTATTGTGACCCAACTGTTTAGTAACCACCAAAATACAGCCGGGAGGGTACTGAAACGTGCTGGGCGGTGCGCCCGGCTAAAAGGGGCCGTGGAGAACACTGAACAATATTTGTATTTTTGACCAGAACCCTCAGAAGGGCCAGGAAGGGGTGGGGGGTTATAAATGTATGAAGGGTGTAGCGTTGTCTCCTTTATACCAAGCACAGAAAAGACCACAGAGGGGGAAATTAGGAAACCAGTGTGGGTACAGGAGGCAAAAAATCCAGGCCTGACCTTATTAACGTTAATCAAAATACATTTCTATCAATAGTAATAAGAAGTAAATCAGTGGCAGCCACTGATTTTAATAAAATTGTGTGTTGGGAAGTTGAAGCATGGAACGTCACCATAACCCCGACCAATAACATGGCCATGACCAACATGTGGCTTGCAATCAACCCCTTTCCCATATTAGAACCCTATGAGCCTAGAAGTTACCTGGTCTGGGACGGCTTTGATTTCCGGGCTGAAGATATTGTTTTTCTGGTCATAGGCAAACATCACCAGACCGGTCAGACAACCCAGAGCGAGGACCACTTGCTGGCAGGGAAATACAGCATAGCAGGACCTGGTAAGACAAATAGGACCACATTTTTAATTACTTTTAGCCTTTTTCACAATTAGCTGGGTGAAGTTTAAAGCGGAACTCCAAGCAGATATAAAAAGTACAAAGGAATGCAGCAAACATGTTAACACCTGTTGGACACCAATATTTATTCTAGAGGTGTTTTAGGTTGGACATATGAACAGAACTTTCTTTTAGGCAGGCTGTATCTTATTGAAACATTGAACCATTTGTAACAGCAGAAATCCAACACGGTGAACGTTATACACCGTCACTCACATGATGGCCTCCTTCTCGGTCCGTGAACTGAGGTAGCGCTGCACTTGAGCTTGGTTTACCCCATACAACGACAGCATCAGGAATATTCCTCCAATGCCCAGGGACCAGATCGAATGACGGGTGAATGGATCAGGGTTAAAGCTGTAATGACAAAAGAGCTCAAATCACACTTGGAAATTAAAGAAAACTCAATGGCTGCTAAGTTGTTTTTTTTTTTTTTTTCTGTGGCTTTATATACAATATATACATAAATAAAAACTGATCCACCTATAAAAAAAAAGGCACTTATTTTTACCCAAAAACACAGAAAATGAATGACTCGAGTATAAACCTAGGGCAAAAAAACAAGGCCATCACTGTTAACATTCAAAACATTATTCAACAGAAATGACAATAAAATTTATGTGAATAAACATATGCATGAAGTGTTGTTTAAAACTTTTTACATTTATAGGTGGAGAGAAAATAAAATCACATGGGCCTAATCTGTTTATCTTTTCCCCCCCTTTATAGGTTAAGGTATTTGATACTTTTAAGTTGGTTATGATAGATCAGTTACATTTACATGATCTTTTGTGCATTATTGCTGGCCAGCAGTAGCTGTCCAGTGTCCTGATGCACAGAAAAGTTTGTGGCAAACGGTAATAATGTCTCAGACAACAAGTTTGTTACACACCTCAAATAGGGACACAGCGCCATCTAATGTGTGACCTAAATATTGGCCAATGTACTTTTGTACTAATAGCACTTTCAGGTAAAAGAAAAACTATATAATATATAGTAAAAAAATAAATAAATTTATTAGATAGATATAAATAAATATATAAAACAAGAATACATATGTATTCTAGTTTGTTATCTTAAAGGACAAAGTTGTGGTCATATAAACAGGTCCATGTATAATATAATTGAACAATGACATATTAAACCCATAAAAAAGAATTCCCAAAGCACTATGAGTAAAAGTACCAACTCAATAAAATGACATATTTACTTGTCAGGAATTAATAAATCAGTCCTGCATGATGAAATATGCAAAAACCCAAAATGGCAGGATTTGGACAACACAAGTTTTGTTACATGAGCTCTATAGGTACGTATGACGTCCGACAGCCAATATGTAGCCAACACGGTCAGATAAATCAATCACCATCTCAGGTCTATGGGTACTGTATGAAGGGTTGAACATGAACTTTGTCCTTTTCTTTTGGAACGATAGAAGAACACAAAGGGTTTCAAACACTCACTTGATCCCAGAGATCCTATTGTTATCGATTGCAATTTGCCAGACTTCCTTGATTCCGCCAACCTTGGAGGTACCAACAATTATAACAGCAATCTGCCCAGCAAACATCACCAGCGTCTGAATGACGTCTGTCCAGATAACGGCCTTCAGACCTCCCTGGGAATAAAAAGGAACAATTCAGTTTAGACCAAAAAACTCACACAAGACTTGTCAGCAAGCAGGACTTGCAAGTGAGCTTGTGAAAGTCTTACCAGAGTAGTGTACAGCGTGCAGACTAATCCCATAGTCATCACCACCCCCCACAGGCTGATTCCAGTAACTGCAACAACATAGAAAACAACATTCAGTTCTCATAGCTTTTTTTGAAGCAATTGTTTAGAATCATAATCAACATAAAATTAAGAAAGAATCTTCCTATATTTATAAACCCTATATGTTCAATTCCTTATGAACTAAAATATGAGTTGCAGCACTCACTTACAGGAGGATCTGAACTTAAATAGGAACTAAACCCAAAAGTGCAAAAAAACCCCCCCAAAAAACACACCTTTAATCCTGCAGTGCAGTCCGTTCCCACCGGAGGTGTCCTGAGTCGTCCCTGCATCTATCCCAGGATGTCTCTTGTTCCTGGTTCTTCATCTTACGTCCTCCGAACCGATGAAAAAAAAAAAATAATTGCCAACCTCACTGCACATGCGTGAGATCGGCAAATTTTTCTCTTTGTGCAAAAAGGCTCGGCATGCGCAGAATTAGCGTGACATAGGTATCCCGATAGGCTTTGCGCTCCCATTCATTTTTGACCGCCTAGGCGATCAAGAATTAGGGGGCGGGGCTGCACTTAAAAAAACCAAAAAAAAAAACCAAACAACAGAATTTTTGCCTTACATAAAAGTGCTGTCTAGTTTTTTATGTAAAGTGAAAATTCCGAGTTTAGGTACGCTCTAAAGTTTTCTAAGTTCTGCAAAGTTCAGTCATCTCCCCAGAATTTGTTTTCAGCTGTAGCCAGGTTATCAAAATGTTGGAAGGAAAGACCCCAAAAGTTTAGTAGATTATAAATTTAGTATAATTATGTATAACTCTCCAAAGTGGAGCTGGGAGGTTGCTAAATCTCACCCAATCTAACAAAGCCCAGCCTGAGTCTGATGAGTCAGGTGGCTACTAAAAAGTGCTGGGTGATGCGCCCCGCTATAACGGGCTTGGGAGAATACTGAATTCCAACAAATACTTGCAGGGTGGGTCAGTAACGCCCACCTATAGCAGCTTTCTGTGATGGGGTGACAAGGATGCTGCAATGCTCCTAAATGCAGAGCAGAGTTGTCATTCATGTGGGCTCTGCCTGCTTGCACTACAGTGGGATGCTGCAGGGGATAAACATACTGGAAAGTAAATTGTATAATCATCAGGGAATTAGAATCTTGGCAGTAGGCTGGGATCTCTACTCAGCTGCTGAAAAAAGTCGCTGCTCCATTGTTTTTGTCTTTACATTGTCTTAGCTATTTCTTTAAATTTGTTACCTGCATTAAAGGCCAGAGCCGGAGCATACAACACCACTCCCATATAGATTACCTTCAAGAAGAAAACATGGAGGTTACAAGGGTAATAAACATACACAGAATACGTTGTTTGGAGAGAGACTTATTGCTTTGTGCTATATGATACTGCTGTTATATAAATAAAGTTTGTTGTGATTCGTTTAATCATCATCTGTCACCTGGTCTCCTGCTGGCTGTACAAAGGATTGCAGGCCAAGATCTCGTAGATCTGCTGATTGTTTTCATATAGCAGAGCTGGATTTCATGGATTTTTATCAGGTTTTAAAGGTAATTAAATCTCAGTGCTAATCTCAAAAACCTGTTTTTTGTGTAAAGCTTTTAAATTCTACAAATACATGAGAGAGCAGTGTTCTCCCCAGCCTCTTTTAGCCGGGTGCACAACCAAGCAATTTTAGAAACCACCTGGCTGTTGGGTCACGAAACCGAGACCACCACCCAAGACTGCCAGCCGCCTACAGCTTCTTCCCATCCAGAATAAAAAAAAATTCTGGGGAGAATACCGGATCAGCAGTATGGGAAAAGAAAACCAGGAACTTGGGACTGTGTAAGGTAATTATGCCAGTGGAAAAAAAAAAAAACAAAAAAAAAAAAAAAAAAAACCTTACCATCTGAAATATGAAGGTGATTGTTCCGCAGATTCGCACAGCTTTGTTGAACCGTAGCTCCAAGTACTGTGTGAGAAAGAGAGACAGTAAAGTTAGAACATCGATGGTAGGAATGGGGAACAGACTTTCAGGATAATTTGGAAACAGATCTCAAAATAATAAAACCTTTCTAAAAAGATCCTGCCAAGTCAAGGGATTACTAAAGTTTCCTAAAGAAGAATACGTAATTTACTCACCTACTTAGCCATTTGTGCCTGCAATGCTGGTTACATTGATGGTGCTGGATGGACATTCTGATGCCCGTGCCTATGGTTTATTCCTCCAGAATGTATGGGAGGTGGAAGTTTTATATTACCTTTAGCAGAGGTTCCAGAAACCCCATTATGTTGTGGGGTACTCCCAACACCTTAAATCTATACCAGGGGCTCCTCAGGGGTTGAGAAAAGCTGTTCTAGACGGTCACTCCCAGAAAGCAATACCTCTTTTAAAATGATATATCTTATCATTATAAGATAATAGAATCTAAGTTCTATCCAAATGTTAGCCAAGTCCCAGGACCTTCAACATTTTTCTTTGACTTGACTGAGCAAAAAGTTTTTATAATTAAATATAAGTCATGCGTGGAATTTACAGACTTTTTGACTACATATCAAACAATAAAATGAACTTAAGTCTTTGTAATCCTTAAAGCTCCTTGGATTTAATATTTAATACTAGAATTCCTTTGTACTGTGAAAAAGAAAAATGTGATTTGGCATTGGAGGTCAGGTAGCCTTGCCAATAACCTTAAAGAGGGGGTAAAAAAAAAATTTTCCACACGCTGTCACTATTCATAAAATGGTGTGCAATGATCACTGGAGTGCATGTAGACTTGAAGTGGCTGCAAAACGATGCAGGTGATCAATAGTATCAGAATCATTGTTGCCAATTCTCCACAAAATCACAGACATAGGGTATTATTATTAATAAAAAGGATTTATATAGCAATATATCGCTAACTAATTACGCAGCGCTGTATATTAAATAGGGGTTGCAAATGACAGACAGATCCAGACAGTACCATAGGAGGAGGAGAGGACCCTGCCCTGAAGAGCTTACAATCTAGAGTAGAAATGGTAACAAATCAGGGCTGTTTAACATTCAATTTTTAGGTGCCCATTAAAAGGCAGTCCTATCCCATCTCTACATTTAAAAATTCAGGAGATGGCCAACCCAGGAACGTTAGAACTTGTTAGGAGAATACATTGGTGAGGACGTGCCTGAATGGCAGTCACAGCACAAGGATTGGGGTGAGAGGAATTGGGTTGGATGATGGACTGGCTCTGTATGCAATGTAGCCTGTACCATGGGGCTCTTAGTAGTTTGGAGGTTCCATCAGAAGAACAGGGAAAAGTCTAAAAGTTCTGACTACAGAGGCAAAAGCTAATGCCAAACTAACTGTAGCAAAACCTAAACTTAAAAGTTAAGTCTTTGTGACCATTTATTGGTTACAAAGTGCTAACCTAGCCAAACGCTATGCATACATTTCAATTGATTAGGTGAAAATATGCAATTCTATCAATTTCAAATCAATATGTAGAATGCAATAATAACAATGGATTAGTAATGGTTGCTTTTTGGATCATATATTGTTTTTATTTTATGGGTTCCTTTTGAAGCAGAAGGTATTGAACAAGTGGATGGTACATCATATACAGTGTTCTTCCAGCCCCTCTTAGCTGGGTGCACTTTTCAATAATCACCCGGCAGTGGTTACTGAAAAGATGGGTCACAATACAGAGGCTGCCACCCACCTACATTTTAAAGAGATATTACACATCATTATATATTTTTTTTTGTTAAAGTTTTCAAATCAATATGAAGTCTTCCCAGCTCCTTTTAGTCGGGCACACCACCCAGCACATTCCAGAAACCAACCGCCTGTTTTTGGGTGGTTACTGATAAGTTGGATCACAATACAGGCACTACCAGCCACCTACGATTATTTCCCACCCAGCTTGAAAAATTTTCTGGGTTGATAGTCTTCTTAAAATGAAAAAGCTAGCTGTGCGAAACGCGTTAAGCGCAAATAAACTTTTTAGCACTGTCAAAAGAATGAATAATTTTTTCATGTTTAATCATGGTCCATTTTTACCTGGAAACATAATGTGATGGTTTGTGTTGTACTAAACCAATTTCTAAAACGATCAATGCTCTCTTACATTGGGAGAAGCGGCACTAAGGAGAGATGGGAGAGGGGCCAAGCCATATTATACTTTTTGCAGGCAATTAGCAGGCTGGTGCTAACTGGCCAGGGATGGCAAGTAGGCAGATGGGAGTTTGTTTCCACTTTGAAAACAATTCCCAGCTACCCTGTAAGTTGGTCCCCTGAACATGGTGATCCTGGTGGAAATTTAGGAACTCAGTAATACACTTAACTTCTTGCACCTGTAGCTACCTCAACGATGAGAGAGCTACATCTGGCTCATTGAGCTGATGAGGGAGCAACACAAGCAAACCCATGAGCATCCTGCTGTGTCCTCTTTGGGGACCCTAAAAAATCTGCAAGCATTAAAGGTGCCTCTAGGCTGGATTCACACCTTTCCAAGCCCATGTCATCAACATTGCCAGGATAACAAAGAGAACCCATCACATGACATGAACTAGCACTATATAAAGCAATAGCAGATCTTCGTAAGTGAATTGACATGCAATAAAATGCACAGGGATGAAGGGGTCCTATTAAAAGTCAAGAATTTTTGGCCTCTTACCTCGTAAGTGCTGGTAAGCCGCAACCGATAGAAAACCGGAATGAAGATGTATGCAGGAATTAGCAGCCCAAGGACGTAGGAGCAGCCGAGAAACCAATATTCTGTCCCGAAGCGATACATCTCCGATGGGACGCCAAGAATAGCCACTGCTGACTGAAATGTAGCCAAAAGAGACAAGGCTACGGGGAAGAAGCCCATACTACGGTTGGCCAGCAAGAACTCTTGCGTGGTGCGCTGTTTTCCCCCACTCAAGGCATAGTAGAGCCCGATGGCTGAAGACAAGACCAAGAGAAGCGCGAAGATAATGTAATCTACCGTTGTAAACCTCATGGTGGACGCAAGACTGCAATACTTGCTACAACAACTTGTCCGCCTTACAATTTTCTGCTACAAGTCTGATTTTTGCTCATTCATTCTATCTCCAGGGTTCTACTGAAGCCGAATCTGACCATTTTAGCCCTTTGTGGAGAAACAATTACGAGGTCCTCTTCTTTGGCTCCCAACCGTCATTCTGCCGCGTGAAGGAAGCGCCTTAGCATAGATGTCTAATCCCGGTTAATCTTTTAAGCTCCCGTAAACCTGTAAAAAAACAAAACAGAAGAAAGTCAGATTTTAACCAGTTACAGCATCATAAAGTGGTTAATACTTCAACTTGTAATTAAAAGGAAAATTACACCACCCCACAGAGGTTGAAGTCCCGAATTATACTATTGTGTTTCCATTGGGTGAGGAGATAATGCCATGTGGCAGACAAAGCCCAATTTATGGAAGTGATTTCACAGAAATATTGAAAAGTACCACATTGGCCACCCATGTAGATCAATGGGAACTGGAAATCCTTCTATTTAGAAACCCAACCAATTAGCTGTTGGGTTTGTATTCAAATAACAATCCCAGCTCCATCTCTTTGGGAAGCAACTAGGATGCTTCCTATTAAACACAACAAGAAAAGGACACATTGGAAGGAATGAGATGATGTAGGCTTATGGAAACCCCCTTTTTCTATCAGTAGCTCTATTGTCTCAAGAGACCAATGTAAATGTCTGAAACTGAAGGTACATTCCATTTTCAAACTTTGTTCTAGTGTGCTGAAACATGCTGGGGGTTAGACTTTTTCTTGTAGCATGTAATGTAGCATGTGGCATGTAATACACTAAGTGCTGGCACATGACAATCTTATAATTTCATTTTTTATATTTAAGTTATAAACCAAGATTTAATTTATTTAGGAGCGGATTTTCTCAACCAGGGGTCCTCAGAAGTTGAAAGGGGTTTCTTGAGCAATTTGGACCTCTCAGGCCAGTTTAGGTGACACCAATGATCTTGTATATATCTATCTGTAAGGAGAACATTCTTCCTAGTGGCCTGCAATGTACAGATAGGTCCAAAAATATTTGGACAGAGACAACTTTTTTCTAATTTTGGTTCTGTACATTACCACAATTAATTTTAAATGGAACAACTCAGATGTAGTTGAACTGCAGACTTTCAGCATTATTTCAGTGGGTTAAACAAAAAAATTGCATAAAAATGTGAGGAACTACACAAAAAAATGTGAGGTACACACAAGCAGTCTGCTGTGCACCCAACAGCAGAAAACCATATGATTTTGCACCATAGGTCGAAACTTTTACCCCCTTTTTTTGCAGCTTTCTTGCTGTTGGCCATTTTTGAGTATGGATCCCCTTTTGATCTATTTTGTATATGGTCTGTTCCCTTCTGAAAGGACCATGGTCAGGCCTTGAATAAGATAAGGATCCCGTTTATGGGCCTTTTTGTTTCTCTTCTCGAACGGTTTCTTTCCCCCAAGGAGAGGCAAAACAGATTGATGAAGTTTAGACGGAGGTCCTTTCCACCTGTTAATGATCTCTGAAACTTTCTAAATTATTATTTATAAAAGTTTCAGCAGGGCTCACCAAATCATGAATATTTTTCCTCTTCCCTTCAAAAATCCATTTCTCTTTGTGAAGCCAGATGCAACTTCATTCCCAGAAAAAGCCAACATACTATACATACTATAAAGGTCATTTAATTCTTTCCGATAAAGATTTAGTCCAGTGTTCTCACCAGCCCCTTTTAGCTGGGCGTACCACCCGGCACTTTTCAGTAACCACCCAGCACTTTTTTTTGGTGGTTACTGAAGAGTTGGGTCTCAATACAAGAGCTGCCACCCACCTACAATTTCTTCCCACCCAGCTTAAAAAAAACATCTGGGTTCAAAACTTTGTCTATAACCAGACTAAACCACCTTGAGCTCATAGATCTCTGTGTCATATTCTAAAAGAACCATCTCTGTACACACATGCCAGAAACGCAAGAAAACTTTGGGAAGCACTTTTTATGCCAAGAATGAGGAAAGGTCAGGCCCAGACAACACATGGCCTTCAAGACTTGGCACAAACATACCGGCAAAAGGCAATCTCTGCAATGATTAAGCAGATCTTTTAATACACAGAATGTCGAAATACTGGATTGAAAATCATACTGGGCTTTTACACAAGGATGTTTCACGTTTTAATTATTTTTTTACCATTCAGTTAAACCCCACATATTGTTTGATAGCTGCCTGAAGGCTAAATCTTGTCAGGTTTTATTTGCAGCAGTGTTATTGGCATTCAACAAAATCTACTTTTTTGCTGGTTCCTTTGGCCAAGAGAATGCCCAATGTGGTCATCTGACATGGTGAAGCAAATGGTGGTGCTCGTTGGTTGGACTGTTGCCGTAGCACATATGTCACCACAGTTTTAGGATCCAGCTAGTACCACTTAGTGCTTACAAAGGGCTTGGGGAAACATGTCTGATGGTTGACCTGTTACTATTACATGGAGGAAGATCTCTAGTGTTAAGCTTAATCTAGAACCAGGGTTCTATGGAACCTTATGGTTCTTCCAGAGCTTGTTAGCGGTTCCTTGAGTATTGAGCAAATTGTATGGCTCAGGTCAGAGACACAATGATAATTTTGGATATCTGTTACGGTGACATTTTTTCCAATGGGGAGCAATGTAGGAAACATTTGTCCCACTGACTATCAAACCAACGTACTGTAAGCTGTGGATATGGCAATTATAGGAGGGATTCCGTGAAGACCTGAATTTTTTTTTCAAGGGTTCCCCTAAGTAAAAGGTCGAGAAACAAAGCTCTGGAGCAACTTGTATCCTACACAGGGCTTCCTCTCGTCTCTTCCAGTAAGAGGAAGTAAATGAATGGTGAATATATGCTACTGGAGAACCAATGGGGCAATAAAGAAGAACCGGTGCTTCGTGCTACACTGGTGAAAAAAAGTTGGCATTCACATAACTGTGCCCTATGTCCAGATGACAAGAACATCAAAGCACTGCTTAGGCATTGAAACATAATGAATGGTACACGGCAAGGCACATCATGTATTCCACAATCACCTGGCAAGAGCATGCACTTTTATGTGCCCAACACACAGCTTACCAAAATAATAGCAGCTTTTATATCCTCAAAGTGTTGCAAAACACATCCAATTTCAGCCATTTAACATGAAGATTACTATAAAACCTATTTGTTTTGAAATGGAAGATATTGGAGTAAAGGTAAATAAGCGCCATCCACCAGTCACAATAAATAGACCTAAATATGTCCCCAGTTCATCCGTAACAACATCCTGAAAAATTTGACACTTTCATTAGTAACAAAAAAAAAATAAAATATAATGGCCCTGCAACCACAGCCTTAATGGAAACCAATTGAAAGAAGATTGGGGGTTGGCAGATACTAATATTTGTGTCAATTAGAAAATTTTGACAGATCATATAAGTTTTCTTGTGGATAAGAACATTCAAGAAGTCATGGTGCTTCCTTTGGCACAATGATACCAAAACATGCCAATCAATATCTTGACAAAGCCTCTCTTAACATGGTAGGCAAACAGCCCCCAATACACATTGGTATTATTATGTGTCTTCTCTCCTGGCCATGCAGATCTGTGAAGGTCTACACGTCATCATTTGCCTATATGTGGTCATCATTTGCCTATTTGTGGTCATCATGTATCCGAACGACCCCTCAAGTCTTCGTGTGGGTAATGTGCACTTTGCTGAGTATAGATGAACCTGACCACCTCTCAATAAATCCATAACTAGAAATGACAAGTCCTATGGTAACTTATTAAATTATATTGATCTAACGATGATTACTATATGGAAGTCAATATATAGCTAAACAAGTGTTGAAATGAACTCCAGTGACCATTCCTATACTCATTAACAGGAACTGTTTGGAAACCCTGAAGGCATGCAATTTTCATTCCATTTTTAACCCACCAACAAGAGTGCCTAGGCACGTTTTACTGGATCAGCAGTATTTGCGGGTACAATATTCCTGCAATTTATTCTGCAGAACTGGAATGATGTAAGGCGCCCTCCTAAATACTCCTAAATTGTTTTATTCACTCAAGGTATGTCTTTGACCTTGCTAGAAAACTCGACCAGATTGTTAGCATAGATTTCTTCCTTCATTCATATCATGAATTGGAGTATCCAATCACTTTCTGTGCTGATCGAAAATCTGCTCTTTTTCTCTTACTTTGCCTTCCTTAACCTATTAAAAAGCTTCAAGGGGAGAAGAAAGGGTGACTGTTGCACCCCAGTGACATGTCTAAATCACCTAGGGCTGCAAACATCACATCCAAGCTGGTGGCACCACCAGAAGTCTTAGGTCTTCACAATACATATGTCTACATATAATCCTAAGGGGAGGTTTTTGCTGAAATCACTGGCTTGCCGACAGGGTCACTTTAAAACAGATGCAAGAAAATGAAGAATAAATAGGAGGAATGAAAAGCAGTCCTCTTATTCAGGATTTTGCTGTGGTTTCACCCGGATGAATACACAGAGTTCTAGATACCTAGCAACACTGCTATTCAGCTGAGTTAATGCTGGCTGCTATAGAAGCGAATTCTGATGAAAATAGAAGAAAATGATCTTACCCTGCTCAGCCATCAGCTTGAAGCTACAAAGGCTGCAATTACTGACACGCCATGCTTTTATAATGACAGCGTAATTGCTGTGACGTATGGCTGAGGAGATATTGGACTCAAAAGCAGCATTGCTGGCTTCTGGCTATATATTCTGATAAGACAATGGGAATGATTAAAGCCTAAAATCTAAACCACCCCACAAATTGAATAACGAAATGTGCAGATGTGGAGAGCACACCCACAGCAATCATATATCACCATTTTATGAGGCGCAGTTTGGTGGAGTTATCATTTAAATTATCCAACTTCCCTCTGCAAAAAGACTTTGGGCTTTTAGAGGGCTCTGCTGGCCTCCCACCGCCGCTCCCCTCGGCAGGACGGCTTTTCTGCACCCCAATACTCTAACTGCTCTGCTGGAGGCCTCGGCTACTTCTATTATTGAATTCTCCCCTAAAACACTCCATGCTATTAGAGGACTCTATTACTTCCTGAATATAGCTTTCTTCTACTGATACACTTGGTTCTTCTGGGGGACCTTCTCCTACTTTAGAAGTTCCAATTCTATGCAAAAATATGAATAATAAATAGTCTAGATGTGGACGTTACTCTACTGAAAGTTTTGTATTACCAGTCCGACCGGTTCTTCAGGATTTACTTGCCACACAACACAACCGCATCTTGGACCTCTCTGCAGAGTTTGCTTGCTTCAAGCCTGTTGATTGCTGCTGGTCCTCAACTCTCTGAAATGAAGAGGTTATCCATCTCCTACCCATACAGCAGCCGAAGATAGGCTGAGGACTTATTGTGAGTGTTGTACTTCCTTCTGATGGTGGTTATTACAGGGAGGCAATACATAGAATACTTTACTACATATTTTCCCAACTACATAACTGCATTTCTTTGTATCTGCTTGGCACTGCAAACACAAATTCAATCTAAGAAAGTACACATCTTATTTAGAGCCTGCATCAATTTACTTTTACTCATTTCCAGAATGTTTTGCTTTTCCATACAAGTCTACAGGACTGCAACAGGTGCAGGTTAAAATTAGGTCAACTTGAGGACAACAGCAAAATCTGAATGATCTCAGAAATGTCCCAAACAGATCCCATTAACACGTGTGCAAATCATGTGACTTTCAACATGGCAGCCAAGAACAAATGACAAGCACATGGCTCAGCAGTACACAATAACATTCTGTATATGTAATAAAGAACTGGCACACAGCTAATAGATAACAGTCTATGTATGATAGGATTTGTGTGTACGAGGAGGTGCCAATTGGATAAGAAACTCAACAACCATGTTCTTTGGCCACAGCCAATTGGTGTAGCCAACATTGGCTTGCCTATAATCTAATCACAGTCATTGTTAGGAACAGACCAGTAGAAAAGGGCATTCAACCCATATGCATTTGGTAAACAGATGGGCCTGAAAGGAACTGCACATTTAATGAATGACCAAATAGAAGGATTTATAAAGGGCCAAAATGACTGTGTTAAATCATTTTCATCATGACAGTGTTCATTTTTGTTGCAAATGTATTGTGACACTATAGGATTTACATTTTGTAATTGTAGATCTCCTGTTTCTTGAAGATGCAGACTATGTTGCACAAAACGCATAGAAATTTGGAATACTATGGCATTAGGTATTCATGTACGAGATTAAAACCAATGTGATAATACTTGTAAATGTATCTCTGTAATCATATTGAACAGATAGGTTTTTAGGTCATGATAAAAATGATTTAAAACAGTCAATTTAGGCCCTAAAAGTGCCACTAGTTGGCCATTCACAATGTATGCCAAAACCCAGGTGTCGTTGGGGATTTTATTAAAACATGAAAGGAATGGTAAAATAGCCAGCATTGTATAGTACGATTCCTCATCTTGGCACAGCCATTGGGGGGACTTCACCATTTCCCAACCATGCTTTTCAACACTTGGTGCCACCTCCCTATATTCCAGACAGACAAGGATGCCACCTGTTCCAGCTAAAACTTCCACCCTATGTCCAGGAGTTCCTTCACAACTGTTCATACACTATAGTGTTTATTCATCCAGGCTTAACCAGGAATTGGCGGAACTCAAAGGCTAATTTCAGACATGAAGCCAACAGCTTTTGGGGGTAGACAAATGTCCTCCTTGGACAACAAGATTAGCACACGGTTGTGGCTGCGGCGGATCATTTAGATCACCCGTGGCCACATACATATGGGTGGATTTTTCCCACAATCCCCCCAAAAGTTGGTTGAAACAAATGTTCTTTTAGACCAAAATTTTAAAAGGTTCCTCTGGGATAATCTAAATGAGTATTATTTGTGTTTTTTTTAATATCCTAGGCCTCGCCTACATTGGTCCACCACTAACCTCCCCAATACAGGGAAGAGCTAGAAAGAAGCCTTGCTGTCTTTTCCTTGCTGTGAGCAGTTTCTTTTTTAACACGTGAGCCGATGCGACTAAATGATCATTAAAGAGGCAGTGTCACTATGGCTATTCGGTGTATTTGAACCCAATTTCCTATTTTAACAGGACTTTTCAGGTGTCTACCACAAAAATTCTACAATATTAAAAGAATTAAATAAATTTTTTTATATGATGTTCAAGCACAAACAACTTGTATTAGTACATTTTCATCAATCCATTACATGTATACCATTACATAATACATTACTTGTATGACATTATATCTTTGCAGTTCTATTGTACTGTATCTTATCGTCCTTTATGCATTTCACCCGTGGGCTTCATCTGAAGGACACAGCATGCCAACCACAACCGCAATTTTATATTCAGTTTTTCCTTAATCACACATTGTTTCCAAAAACAAAGGGAAATGTACAGCTGTGCCAATGTGACCCCTCTTCTGCATGTCATTAACGTATCCTCACCACTGTGTAAAGAGTGACAAACCACTAACAAGCAAGATTTTACCCTGTAGCTTCCACTAAATCAAAAGTGGCAACACTCACCACCTTATTAGTGATTCAATGTGCTCCCATTGGGATCCCAGCTTACTCATAGCTGCCTGGCATACTGCGTCCTTCTGATGAAGCCTACGGGTGAAACGCATCAAGGACGATAAGATACAGTACAATATTAATGCAAAGATATAATGTCATACAAGAAATATATTATGTTATGGTATATATGTAATGTATTGATAAAAATATACTAATACAAGTTGTTTGTGCTTGATTGTTTTTAAACATCATACAATAAATGTGCATTTTATTCTTTTAATATTGTAGAATGTTTGTGATAGGCACCTGAAAGTCCTGATAAAATAAGAAATTGGGTTCAGATGTATCTATATAGGATGAGGTGCCATCTGAAAATGCTCTCCCACCAATTTATCACAATAGGTATTTGATGTATTTGTATACTCACCCCTTGCTAGTGCTCATCTGCCACTCCTTCATAACAGCTGGCACCCCAATGCCCAGTATAAGTTGGTATAAGACGCTAAGAGGAGCGCTGATTTGGCTCCATCATATGATTCTTAGCTGATCAAAGCACGTACCTACCTTTACCCAGAAGTACTGGGTATCTATTCTCTAGCTAAGAAAGCAGAAGGTTTAGTGAGGCTTTAACACCTGTCATGTGTCTGGTAATTTTGAATGGGCTACAAAGGCATTTAGTGCACCCAAAGCTTACTTAGCACTCAGCACGGGAATGCCAACTATGGCAAAGCGCAGCATTTAAGTTATTTCTTTTGAAATTCTCAGTGATGATGGTTTTGCAGGTCGTTCCATTTGGTAAACTTGCCCTTTGCAAATACAAGCATTATAGCTACAAGGTGAATTTGCCCTTTAAAGCTGAAAACATGGCAGCTGCCAGGGCTTACCCAACAAAGCATTTGTATTTCCATTCATCCAGGTCTGCAATATTCACAGCTTTACTGTAAGACAAAAAAGAGAAGGCTGAGCCTCTAAACATGGCACCTTGCTCACACTGTGTATGGATGTAGAGAGCTGATGCCATCATGTCATCCCTGATCCAAAAGACGGCACCATGATGGAGGGTTTAACCAGTTATGAAACCCAACACAAAAATGTTTCCTAGCCCGAAAAATAAAAAAACACAGTCGCCAAATAAACTTGTAAGCTGCATTATATTAATGGACATTTTTGATTTTATATCATGTTTTCTATAATTGCCTGGAATTCTGTTTTAATGAATATATTACCACTATAGAAATTGATGCAGAAAAGCTCGTAGTTTGCTTGTTCGATCACGGTCCTTTTATATACTGACAAATATCAGCAGAGTGTACATAAAGCTTTATTAATTAACCAACATTTGGCTGCGCAATATTTGGACAGCTGAGATTTCTCAGCAGCCTGCAGATAGATTTCTCCCATTGTTTGCACTGCTTCTCTTTATATATTGAAGGGTTTTTATTATATTACCAGCTGATAAGTATTGGCCTGGGACTATCTTATGATAAAGTGGACTCATCTCCTGTGTAGCAGCCATACATCTGTAATACATTCATCCAAATTACATTTCTTTTTATTAGCTGTGAATAATACAATCTATTCATTTAACTTCCTCTTTACTGGTGCTGGGGTTGTGGTGTAATGAACATGCTGAAGTGTAGATGTACTGATACTACTCATGGCTTCCCTGCGAGCTCCAGCAAGAATTCTCCATTTGCTTGTGCTTTGCATACAATACAGAGCGCCATATCTCTAGGACTTTGAACAGCAGAGGAGGGAGGACTCTGATAATGCACCTGCCTGCTTGGCATGATCCAGAACAATTCTAATTTTATTAAAGACTAAGGCTAGGTACACACGTGCAATGGTTCTCGTCCGATAATCAGTTCAGGGGCAATATCGGATAATCTTACGTGTGTACAGCGCTCGTCGTCCATCGTCCAAACAAGCGCTCTCGCGGATCCATGGACGATCCTATTGGAAGTGAAGGGGAGAGAACGCAGCGGGGTGCTGCTCCTTCGTTCTCACCTTCCCCTCTCCATAGAGCTGAATGGTGCTGTATGTACAGAACTCGTTCATGCATCCTGCAGTCGTTGGAAAGGATTGTGAAAGACCCTTTCCAACGACAATTCTTGCACATGTGTATGTAGCCTAAGGCTATGTTCACATGTGCAATAATTGTCGTTGGAAAGGATCTTTCACAATCCTTTTTAATGACAAAAGGCTGCATGATGCATGAACGAGCGATATACATACAGCACCGTTCTGATCTATGGAGAGTGGAGAATGATGGAGTGGCACCCCACTGTGCTCTCTCCCCTTCACTTTCATTATGATCGTTCATCATCTGTGGACCCACCAAGATGGACGATGAGCGCTGTAAACACGCCAAATTCTCGTCCGACATTAGCCCCCAAGTGATCAGACTGGAATCTTCTGACATGTGTATGTAGCCAAAGGCTGGAAAGGAAAACCCATTATCCCTGCATGTGTGCAGAATGAAGGGGAGAGAAGGTACAGATGGGTTAAGATTGCTTTTGGATGTACAAGTGATAAGTTCTTCGTCGGTTCCAAATCAGAAAACATTCCATCACTGGAGACAAATGATGATCTAATGATGCAAAAGCTGAGCCTGTGTCAGCCGATAACAGACTTCAATCCAATATGGCAGATCTTACGATTGATCAGGTGACTAGAGAAGAGGCGACATTAAAGGCATACACTAAGAGGTTTTCTCTCAGTGCCAAAATATAAAATCGATCCTGTGTAATCCACTGCAAAAATTCAATTGCCATCCACTTATCCAATAATAAATCCTAACTCTAATCGTAAAATTGATAAAATTATCAATCAATGTTTTACCCAAAAACAACCGATAGAAAAGCAATGAGATATTGGATGGTGGTGAATGAATGACCCCTCCATCATCAGGGATATAATTCCTGGGTATATACTGGAAATAGAAATAAGGTTATATACACACACATCAGATAATCATGGCCTAGGACGAATGGCCATGCTCGTCTTGGTGAAAATCTATCATGGTCACCCGATGTTATGGAGGATTCATGTACAATGATTTGGAATGAATGATATGCAAGTCAAGGTAGAAGACTGGGGTGCCACTTGCTCGTCTGTCCCTCTCCCTTTTCCAGTGTACAGTGCTCGTTTGTCATTGGAAATGATCGTAAAAAATTGTTTCCAAAAAAAAGAACACGTATACGTCCTCTACTTTCATACTAAGGTCTAATATAAATACAATAATTCGTTTTTTTAAATTCCAGTTGTCCAGAAGAAGAGCTCAGTAGTATTTTGTTGAGGAGGTTGGAAGGGGTTAAGGTGGCTGAGATGTATAAAGTGTCTGCAGAACGGTGCCACAACCCTACTTCCCTGGTCCCAATTTGTTTTGGTGATTACTAAAGCTTTGGGGTAGTTAAGGACTGGCTGACAGCAATGAACTACACTGGTCTCACTGCCACAAACTCCATTTGTAAATTGTAAAAACATAAATATATAAAAACCCAGGTTTTAGACATTTCAGACTCCTATGTTATAACACAAAAACACTTTTCTGGAATCCTAAGGGTCTCCCTTCATCAGGGCTGTCAGGTTATGTAAAAAATGGATGGATGTCAGTGCTCAACCCAGAAATTTTTTAAGCCGGGTGGGAAGAAATTTTAGGTGGGTGGCAGCCCCTGAAATTGTGACCAAACTCTTTGGTAACCACCCAAAAACAGCCAGGTGGGTGCTAAAAAGTGCCGGGTGGTGCGCCCAGCTAAAAGTGCCTGGGGAGAACCCTGGATGTTGAGTGATCGCTCCAAATGACCACTGAAAAAAAAATCTATTTCTTTAAGCTAAATTTTTGATGATGGAAAAGTTGCTTTAGGGGAAATCTATTACCTAACACACGATCAGTGTGATAAGATTCTGGTAAAGGATGAATCATGAACAGTATTCATTACATGGTAAAGAGACGCTTAATTATCAGAATCCTATCGCTTAAAGCAGACCTACTTAAAGAAATTGAGGCAGAGATTTATTATAAAAGAAAATGCGCTGTCCTTCCTGCATCATCTGCCTGATTTCTATGCTGTCAAATCATTGGGCTGCACATGTGCAACTCGTAGGAAGTCGGGATACTGCTAGGACTGAATGAACTACTGCATTGGAGTTACATCATCTCGGCAGTTAAAAATGGCCAACGATTGAAAAAAAAACCAAAACAAAAAGATAGCGGTGCTGACGAACAGGGACAGATGAGTGTATTAAAAAAACTACACAGGTAAGAGGGTATTTTATTGCAGAACGGACATCGCCTGTCCCCTTCTGCAATATACAATCTGTCTGGTTGCTATTTCTTAAAACAGATTTATTTCCACTTTAAGGGCTCTATTTATAGGGAATCTGACATTTCTGGGAGGGAATCAATTACTGCCATTTAAACGCATTGACCTGGAGGATTCATGCAAAGGAATATCAGTTTCCTTGTTTTATAAAACGAGCCCTATTTCATAAATACAAAAAATTTTAGACACAGCTTAGTTTTTGGCTCCAAAAGTCAATTTTGCTTACCGTTAGTCCACTCACGACATAAAAGAGATTCAGCAGCAATCTAGAAGAAGAGTTAGAGAAAAAAAGTTTATTATTCAATGTTCATCGCTACCTTCGGTCTTTGTTCACATGAGAGAACCTGGGAAACCTGCGTGTAATAGTTTGTTTTAGTGTAGCTCGGCCTGTTTTATAATGCATTGCCGCATACTGACAAGTCAATGCAACATGCAGCATAACACAATGTGGTCGTGTACACCCAGCCATAGTCATAGATTTGTGCCAAGTCCCTGCTAATGGGCATCTAAATAGCCCGAAAATGTTATTTGTATGTAGAACTCGTGCACGTTCTGTATTAGCAGGTGCAGCTTCTGGTTCAGCCAAATATGTAACCCTATACTACACATCCAGATCTGAGGGCTATGACCTTTATTCCTAAGGGGGGGGAGAGAGAGAGAGAGAGAGAGAAAAGGGGCGAGAGAGAGAGAGAAAAGGGGCGAGAGAGAGAGAGAAGGGGCGAGAGAGAGAGAGAAGGGGCGAGAGAGAGAGAGAGAGAGAGAGAGAGAGAGAAGGGGCGAGAGAGAGAGAGAGAGAGCTGCACCTTGCCATAAAATCTCCGAATGGATGAGGGAGTTTACAGCCATTATTGTAGGTAAACAAGACTCAGAATCAAGGGATAGTATCACAAAGGTGAAATACATATTTTGGCAGGCAGTACATACATTAATATAGCTCTGACATATAACGTAGTGCTGTACAGAGAACATTGACCAGTCACATCAGAATCTGTACAGAGGAGCTGACACTCTAATGCCCCCCACAGTAAAAACTATTATTATACATTTATATAGCTCTGACATATACCGCAGTGCTGTACAGGGAACACTGAGCCAGTCCCATCAGTCTCTGTACAGAGGAGCTGACACTCAAATGTCCCCCATAGTCACATTCTATTGTTATACATTTATATACATACATTATTATAGCTCTGACATATACTGCAGTGCTGTACAGAGCACTGAGCTGGGACACCACAGGGCAACTCACATCAAAGAGGAACTTTCAATGACCCAGCAAACCCAAAATGCAGCACAGCAATGTCCATCCTAATACAGCAGTGTGACCCTTGAACTCCCTAAAACAAAATCTGGGGGCTTCTTTCCACCCCCATTGTGTCACCGAGTGCAAACTTCACTATAATATACAACAGAGTAAAGGAATAGGAGTGGCAGAAAAGGGGTTAAAGAGATCACAGGACAGAAAAATGTAATCAGGTGACTCCCAAAATCCGCTTGGTTAAGATTAAATTTAAAGACAAGTTAATTGGATTTTATGGTAAGACATCGAGGAATGGAGACAAATAAAGCAGAACGCCAATTACCAGGGGCTGAAAATAAATCTGCAAACAGGACAAAAAATTGCAAAAGTAAAGTTAAAAAGTAACATAAAAGTAAAAGAAAGAAAAAAAAAAGCAATGCTTCTCAAGCAGAGTTATGGGGGACCCCATGGTTTCTGTGTGGTTCCTAAGGGACCCTTCAGCAGTCATTATTAATGGATTGAGGGGGATACGGGGCACTTTTACAGTGACCACCAATGCACTGGGGAAAGGCTCAAACGTTAAATCATTGTCCAGGTGAAAATCTAACCAGTGGTCCCCCAAAATCATTCATCAACCCACCCTGGCGGATCAATAAATGTCCGATTGGGAATGACCGCTGGTCACTCCAGGCTGCTCGCTCATCCTCCCCCCGCTATAGACCAGAATAGTGCCGTGTAGAGCGCTCGTTCATCCGTCACTGCAAACGAGGACAAAAGTTTGTTTCCAGGTACAGAAATATAGGAGATGTACAAAATTTTAACCACCCACTACAATCTTTTAATACCCGTGTAAAGCGACCATTGATATTGATGGCTGGTAACGGCCTGATCACAAGAAACAGGAAGTGATTAACAAACAAATCAAACCACAGAAAAAAAAAATCACCAGATTAGCACACAGTATGGCAATATAAAGTAAAACCGGAAGCATTGTATGTAATGGAATACTCCTACACCACAAAGTAATAAAAAAAGTCACTTCACAGGAAAGAAAAACAAAAAAAGATGGCGGAGGAGTCTAATTAACTAGTTTATAGAGATTGACACATCAACTTGGGTAACAATATGACAAAAGAGTTCAACTCTAACAACTCGTTTTCTAGAAGATTGAACAGATGAAAAAGTACATATGAGTTACGTTGGGGCATTCCAATCATTTGGAGGGGCTGCCCATCACACACACACAAATATATTAGGCATATAGAATACACACCTGTCAACTGCCCCTGGTTTGGAGGGATTGTCCCTCTTCATACCCCAAAATGCCCCTGATTTGGAGGGACTGTCCCTCTTCATGCCCCCATCTACCCCTGATTTGGAGAGACTGTCTCTCTTTATACCCTCCATCTGCCCTTGATTTAAAGAGAATGTCCCTCTTCATACTTACCAACTCAGTGCTCAACCCAGGAATTTTTTTGAGCCGGGTGGGAAGAAATTGTAGGTGGGTGGCATCCCCTGTATTGTTACCCTAACTCTTCAGTAGCCACATAAAAACAGCCGGGTGGTTACTGAAAAGTGCCGGGTGGTGCGCCCAGCTAAAAGGAGCTGGGGAGAACCCTGCAACTGCCCCTTGATTTGGAGAGACTGTCCCTCTTCATAATTACCAACTGCCCCTAATTTGGAGGGACTGTCCCTCTTCATACCTCCTAAGTAACCCTGATTTGGAGAGACTGTCTCTCTTCATACCCCCATCTGCCTCTGATTTGGAAAGACTGTCCCTCTTCAGATTTCCCAAGTAACCCTGAATAGGAGGGACAGTCCCTCCTCATTTCTCCCAACTGTCCCATATTTGGAGGGACTGTCCCTCTTCATACCTCCTAAGTAACCCTGATTTGGAGAGACTGTCTCTCTTCATACCCTCCATCTGCCCTTGATTTAAAGAGAATGTCCCTCTTCATACTTACAAATTGCCCTTGATTTGGAGAGACTGTCCCTCTTCATACCTCCCAAGTAACCCTGATTTTGAGGGACTGTGGAGTCTAATTAACTAGTTTATAGAGATTGACACATCAACTTGGGTAACAATATGACAAAAGAGTTCAACTCTAACAACTCGTTTTCTAGAAGATGAAAAAGTACATATGAGTTACGTTGGGGCATCCCAATCATTTGGAGAGGCTGCCCATCACACACACACAAATATATTAGTCATATGGAATACACACCTGTCAACTGTCCCTGATTTGGAGGGATTGTCCCTCTTCATACTCTCCATCTGCCCTTGATTTGGAGATAATGTCCCTCGTGATACTTACTAACTGCCTCTGATTTGGAGAAACTGTCCCTCTTCATACCCTACATCTGCCCCTGATTTGGAGGGACTATCCCTTTTCATAATTACCAACTGCCCCTAATTTGCAGGGACTGTCCCTCTTCATACCCCCATCTGCCTCTGATTTGTAAAGACTGTCCCTCTCCAGATTTCCCAAGCAACCCTGATTTGGAGGGACAGTCCCTCCTCATTTCTCCCAACTGTACCAGATTTGGAGGGACTGTCCCTCTTCATACCTTCTAAGTAACCCTGATTTGGAGAGAATGTCCCTCTTCATACTTACAAATTGCCCTTGATTTGGAGAGACTGTCCCTCTTCATACCTCCCAAGTAACCCTGATTTTGAGGGACTGTGAAAAAAAAAAGGGCCCATTTGATCAATGTGACCCAAATTGCTGCATTTTTTACCCTGCACTAGAACAATGCAACTCCAATGACGTGAGTTACGTTAGGGCACCCCAATCATTTCAAGGGGCTGCATAAAAGGAGTATACAGTATTTAGTGCAATAAAAAGGTGCATTAGGGTGCCACATAAGTTGTCACTAACATGTGTACCCATTGGAGGACCCCAACTAATCCTCCTAAGTAAAGTGAATCTCACTAGAGAAAGATTCATCCAAAGTGACAGAAGTCTTGGCTTCAGATACCGGTTGCTGCTTGGATTACATAGTGAAGTGTTGGCTCCGATATCTGCCAGAGGTGTGGAAATTGGTCACATCACATTTGTTTACGTTCACTGTGTATTCAGCAATTTGCAACTTGTTTATTTTTTGAATTGTTGTAACTGCTTAACCACCCCCCGGCTGGGTGTATAATCTACATCACCACTCGAACCATCGTCAGTACCACCACCACTTCCATTACCCAACCATGGCACGATTGTAGCTCCATAGTGGTTATTATTATTATTATACAGTATTTATATAGCGCCATCATATTACACAGCGCTGTACATAGTCCAAAGTCATGTCACTAACTGTCCCTCAAAGGAGCTCACAATCTAATGTCCCTACCATAGTCATATGTGATTAATGTAGTCCAAGGTCAATTGTTAGGGAGAAGCCAAATAACCTAACTGCATGTTTTTGGGATGTGAGAGGAAACCGCAGTACCCAGAGGAAACCCACGCAGACATGGGGAGAACCTGCAAACTCCATGCAGATAATGTCCTGGGGATCAAACCTGGGACCTAGCTCTGCAAAGGCCGGAGTACTAACCCCTGAGCCACCTTGCTGCTGAGATATCCATCACCGTGATAGTGGTGGATATCTCAGCAGCTTGAGCGGATATGACAACTCCCCAATACCCCGCAACTTCAGAATCTTGGTCTACTCACGAGGTGCCAACCATTTTTGTTATACAAATGATAATTTATTATCTGTACTTGGACTTTAGATATTTGAGCCTTGAAGGGAACATATGGTTTTGTACCTTGACTTGGCCAAGCATGGATTTCCCAGGACCCAATTGTTAGGGAGAAGCCAAATAACCTAACTGCATGTTTTTGGGATGTGGGAGGAAACCGGAGTACCCGGAGAAAACCCACGCAGACACAGGGAGAACGTGCAAACTCCATGCAGATAATGTCCTGGCAGGGAATCGAACCTGGGACCTAGCGCTGCGAAGGCCGCAGTACTAACCCCTGAGCCACCGTGCTGCTGAGATATCCATCACCGTGATAGCTTGAGCAGATATGACAACTCTCCAATACCCCGCAACTTCAGAATCTTGGTCTACTCACGAGGTGCCAACCATTTTTGTTATACAAATGATCATTTATTATCTGTACTTGGACTTTAGATATTTGAGCCTTGAAGGGAACATATGGTTTTGTACCTTGACTTGGCCAAGCATGGATTTCCCAGGACCTTTGAAGGTGTTGTGTGAATATCAAGTGATGAGATCTCAAAGAAGATCCTTCAAAGTAGAACTGTAGTTGTTGGTGGGTGGTGACCTTCTGCCATGATGTACGGCTTACTAGCCGAATATGGCACGGACTTAACCGTGTGTGGCCACCCTGCGGCGATCACAGGTCCAAGACTGGGCAGCACCCAGAAGTTTTCAGCTTGTACTCACCGAGCTAAAAAAAATTCTATGGAGAATACTTCATTGCCGTGTCGGAGGAACCCACCATCTTCACACAGCATGGTCAGTGTTCTCCCCAGATACTTTTAGTTGGGCACTTTTCTGTAACCACCTGGATATTTTTGGGAGGTAACTGAAGAGTTGGGTCACAATACAGGCTTCTTCCCGCCCAGCTCAAAATTATTTCCGGGGAGAATACTGATGGTGGTCCTCTCGGCCATTGGATGGTCACTGTTCCATTGTCTCAGGTGGCTGGCTCTGTGTGCGGCTCTTTTTTGTTTTAGCTTTGCCGTCCGGTGTTTTTTTTTACCCTATAATCAGTGTTACATAGTAGGTTAGGTTGAAAAAAAGACATAAGTCCATCAAGTTCAACCATTAAGGATATAAACTTATCCCAGATATATATACCCTGGCCACAGGTGGCACTGTGGTCTCCTTTTCACTTGAGAAGCATCTTATCTCCGACTTATCACAGCTGCAACTACCTTCTGAAAAGGTGGAATGTGTTGTTTCAATCAAAGAAGTGCAGTCCCAAAGCAAGCTGCATCTGCTGTGCTTCTATCACATGGGTTACCCTGATGGTGGGTGAGTTAGGTGGTAAAGACTTTAAGTTGCCCCCGTGTAATCCCTTACTGGCCTTAAATAATAAAGAATTGCCCTTACTACTGAGAAGGCAAGAAAGGAATTTCCCCTTGCTGGCCCAGATAATGAGGGAGGGGGAATTCCATTCCCAGGTAAGTGATCCTGACACCTAGTAACCTAAAACCTAATTTCCTTGAACTGCCCTACGTATTGTTGCGTCCTTCGAATTGCACCACACAAAGCACGCCTGGTGTTACACAACAATCACACTGCAAATTGCTCACATTAACGACCGAGAGTTCTGATGTAAGACGACTCAAAGTGTAAAGTCTGCCCGAATCACATGACACCTGCGGAGAGTCTCAGGATTCCCCGGCACACAGAACAATGCAAAGACCTCTCCAAAGAAATGGCCAGAAGGGCGGATCCAGCCATTTCCCTGATACCCGGGCACCCCAGATCCAGCCATTTCCCCAATACGGGGGCACACCCCAGATCCAGCCATTTCCCCAATACAGGGGCACCCCAGATCCAGCCATTTCCCCAATACCCAGGCATGCTGGATCCAGTGATACCCGAGAATCCTCTATCTAGCCCAACCTCAATACCTGGAAATGATGGACCCAACACACAACCCCAATACCCAGGCATTAGCACTACACCACATTCCTAGACATTTCTGATGCACAACGACCCCAATACCCAGGCATGCTAAAGTCAGTGATACCCCAATACCTGGGCATGCTAAAGTCAGTGATACCCCAATACCTGGGCATGCTAAAGTCAGTGATACCCCAATACCCGGGCATGCTAAAGTCAGTGATACCCCAATACCCGGGCATGCTAATGTCAGTGATACCCCAATACCCGGGCATAATGGATCCATCCCAACCCCAACACACAAACATAGAGGATCCAACCCACATACCCGGGCATGCTAGATCCTGCCCAATTCCAACACCGGGGCATGCTAGTACCAGTGATACCCGGGCATACTCCAATACCAATGATCACCGGATCTTGTACAGTAACACGCGGAGGACAAGAGGTATTACAGAACAGATTACACACGTGGCTGCATGAATCACATCCTACAAAATATGGGTAAGACAATTGTAGTTCATAAACCCAACCACCCACCATGCCCGGCATGGCACCCACATGGCACAGAGCAGCCTATGACTGTCAGCTATGTGCCAACTCTGTGGAACTACAGATCCCAGCAAGCCAAGCCTGTTGTCACCTGCACACTGACATATATAGGTCATATGGTGTTATTGCACTGTACTACATCCTTCCAGCTGCTGCAGAATAGCAGTATGCAGTGTACAGGCACACAGGTGGCTAGAATAACAGTCACCATGGTATGTTATGTACACATATCACAAGCTGATCCTTTAAACATATCATTGGGCTGCCATGAGCATTCTAAGAACTACAACTCCCAGCATGCACACTTAAAAGACACAGATCAGCCAGGAGTGTATTTCAATGCTTCGCTATGATTAGCTGAGCCGGACCTTACAAAGAATGAACAACAATGGTCGATATACTGAATATTTCCAACATGAGCAACAGAAGGGCAACTGCAACCCCCATTATGGCACGCAAAGCATGCTGGGAGTTGTAGTCTTGGAGTGCATGCTGCATATTATAGGTTGCCTCCCTCAGGTGAGTACTAATCTCTCCCATAAGTTGCCCACCCTTCATACCATCTACTCGTGGATCCTCTCAGCCCTTCCCGGGTCTCCCAGTCCTCAGCACCGCCGGACCGCTCCGCACAAGGACAACGCTGCTTCTTGCGTCACCATCAATGGGGGACTAAGACCCGCCCACAGGGAGGGGACATGTCAGACAGCCAGCCAATGGCTGCGTCAAGTAACGAACACTCTCCCTCACAGGATGCACGTGCTACACACGGTCTCACAGACGCACGCGCACTGCCGTACACATGAAGCCACAGAGAGCCATCCAATCACAGGGCTCCGCTACCAACAGGCCAGATGGAGCGAGCTGCGGAATCGTGCGCAGGCGCCGATGCTGCTTAAGCCAACAGGCGCCATATTTGTTGAGGGAAAAAAAATGCAATTCAATCAGTTTACCTGATAAATGTGGGGATAATAAAGTTCGATAACAAAGGGGTTTGCTAATATGCAATACAATGCTTAAGTTTTTATAATGTGAGGATGGATTTCTTCCAAATCCTTATAGGTACAGAAGTGAATGATTTTAAATTGCTTTTACTGCTTGTTTAGAATCTGTTATTAATTTAGCGTGCATGGTCTTCTGGGCAGAGGGTCACTTTAAATACTTTAAATACACTTTAAATACAATCACCTGACAGAATTAGTTCATATGCTGATTGGAGGAGAGATTAAAGTGACAGAGAGTTGGACTCATTGCTGTTCTGGCTGGGGGTGGGTCTAAGACACAGTATAGGGTAAATAATGCTGGTCATAACACAGATTATATTATTACAATACTGCCACCTTCTGGGTAAATTCAATATAACAATTTTCTAGTGCTAGGCTGCTATGATTTCTGCAGTGAAACTTTTTTTAATACAATGCTGCCACCTAATGGCTATATTCTGATTTACATCTTAAAGGAACACATAAAAAATTTACTTAAATTAGCCCAACAATACCAAGAACATATAGCTGGGATGAGTCCATGGCCACTTTGGAGCTAGGGGCACCGTGCAAGACATGGGGGGACATAATCCGGAACATTAATTTCATGTGGTTAATAATTAACACTTTCCATAAGGTGCACTTGGTAAACATGTTTTGTTTTTGAGACTTCATTACAGGTAGGAGAAATGTATGTAAATATAACAAGGGAACGATCCCACCAATAATGGACATAAAGAATGACGAACCCTAATGCTGGGAATAGCTCTGGAACCAGCCTAGTCCCCACCAATGAATAAATCATATGTAGATAAGATATAAAAAGACAGAATGCCTAGTTACACCTCTAATAACAAAGAACATATAATTAAAGGATGGATGAACGAGATTTTGGTGGTGCCATACAACCTTGTAATTATCTTCTCTGTCCTAGTTGGCAATGTTTCAGCTAATATGGCAATATGAAAAAAGAGAATATTTGTAGGGAAAACCCCAACCTTCCCTATTTCTCTTTGTTGAAATGCACAATATTTACTTATAAGGGTTTTTATGTTGCTATTATGATGTATTTGTACAGCAGAAACATATAGACCGGAGAAAAAGCAAGTACACCCTCTTTCTTTTCTTAGCAGTTGCTAAGATTAGGTAATTACAACCTCCAAAGAACAACAACAACACATTAAATAGTAATGATGTAATATCATAAACCCCAGTCCTACAAGACTAATAACTGAGCAGTCATACAGGCTAACAACTGAGCCGCCATATTACTCATTGGCAATTCTACTTATTCTGCCAATTTTAAGGGGGATTAGAGTGAAATCTACTCACTGCAGACTCCAGTCAGTCAGTGACTTCAGTTCAATTTCAAGGTGGTCTGTCCACTTCAATTTACAAAAAACATCAACACAAGGCATTCTGCAGGGTGTCCACATTACTCATCACAGTATGACAGAAATACTCAATTTTAGCCTTCTGGCTCTCTCTCTGACACTCTTTAGTGCTTTTGGACCCGCAGACCTAAACCTTGGGAAACCTCCTGGGCTCTCCCAGTTTAAAGGCCACACCTTGCCTGTCTACCTGACCACAGACTCCAACTTCTCATTATTCCACACACACGTGCCTTTTTATTATCATTGGCCAGGTGCTCCACATCCTCAATTTCTAGCCTAGAAAAGTACCTGACCCATTCCTTCTAGGGCTTATGCCAGTTCCACCATGGTATTCTAGTTCTACGAGAAAAATGGCTAATAATGGAGCCTTCATATTACTCATTATCAAGTCTAACTATTACCTATTGCCTTCAATTCTATCTTTGAACTCCAGTGCTACAAGATAACAGGTTAACAACAAAGCCACCATATTTCCTTTTGCCAGTTCCACTTTTGGGACTCTAGTGCTACAAGGTAACGGGTAACAACTGAAACAATAAATTACCCATTGTCATGTCTAACCATTGCCATTTCTACTCCGAGGCTCCAGTGCTACAAGATAACAGGCTAACAACCGAGCCGCCATATTACCTATTGTCAATGGCACCCATTGCCATTTCTACTCTGGGACTCAAATACTACAAGATAACAGGCTAACGACTGAGCTGCTGTATTAGCTATTGTCAAGTCTGCTGCATGGTAAAGGACTAACAAATGAGCCACCATATTACCTGTTACCTGTTCTACCCTGGGACTCCAGTGTTATGAGATAAAGGGCTAACAACTAAGCCACCATATTACCCATTGTCAAGTCTACCCATTGCCAGCTCTACCCTGGGACACCAATGCTCCAAGATAACAGGCTAACAAATGAGCCACCATATTACCTATTGCCAGTTCCACCCTGGGACTCCTGTGTACCGAGATGAAGGGCTAAGAACTGAGCCGCCATTTTATTCCCGGGCACTGGAGAATATATATTCTCTAGTGACAGGGATCACACATCTTCCCAATGAATGTGGCCCGAGGCGGCCGTATTCATTGGGAATATCCCCGGGACTAGAGGTTAACTAACCTTCAGTGCCCTGGGGATTGCAAACAGGGGGATTCCCTGTGAATCCTCCTGTTAAAATGTCCTAGATATTCTGATGGTTTTGCGAAATCGGTTGCCGAAATTTCGCAAAACCATCTGAAGTTTAAGGAAATTTTATGAACCCTAAGAATGGCCAATGCTCAGAATCAAAATATCAGCCTGGTCATAAGGTCTTAATACATGTCATAATTGGAGTGACAGAACTGCTAGGGGTGAAGAGACAGTGATGACACGGGGTCACCGGACACTGGAGGGTGAAGAGACACAAGGACATTGGGTCAATGGACACTAAAGGGTGAAGAGACATTGATGACACGGGGTCATGAGAAACTGGAGGGTGAAGAGACACAAAGGACATGGGGTCAAGGGACACTAAAGGTGTAAAAACATTGGTGATATAGGGTCATGGGACACTGGAGAATGAGAGGGGACACAAGCAACAACAGGACACACAAGATTCTAGGAGACAGAGGAAGACACTGGGGATACCGGTGAAACAGCAAAACAGGAACTGCACATGGTAACAGTCAGGGGAACAGCAGATTGAACAACAAGGGCTTGGAACTTCTGGTCATATAGAAATGTGTGATGGTTAGATGTAGTGTGAAGTCATAAGACTAGAAAAATGTGTTTTACATGTATAAGGCTCAAGAAGAGATAGAATTGTTTCCCATGATATAAGTAGATAACAAAAAACAGTTTAGGGTCCTGGAGCTGGTCAGGGAAGACTTGGGAGGCTTCCCTGAACACCCGGTTTATGTTTTTTACCTGTGCAAAGGGAGAATCTGGGGTCTTATAATTAGAATAGCAAGCCTAGGGAATGCTGAGTTCTCTATATGAAATGAATAATGAATAATCATTGATGGAGGTGGTTAGAAGCATTAAACCA
>NC_092861.1:6315569-6332329 GCF_032062135.1 Pyxicephalus adspersus | reverse complement strand
TAGGAGCATGACATCATTGGTGGAGGTAGTTAGAACTATGACATTATTGTTGGGAATAATTAGGAGCATGACATCATTGGTGAAGGTGGTTAGAAGCATGACATCATTGATGGTAATGGTTGGGAGCATTAAACTATTGGTGGAATTGGTTACGAGCATGGCATCATTGATGGGAGTGGTTAGGCTCATGACATTATTAATGTGGGTGGTTGGGAGAATTACATCATTGGAGGAGGTAATTAGAAGCATGATGTCATTGATGGGAGGGGTTAGGAACATTACCTAATTGATGGGAGTGGTTATGAGCATGACATCATTGATATGAGTTATAAGGAGCATAACATCATTGGTGGGATTGCTTATGAGCATGACATCATTGGTGGGGGTGCTGGGGGCTTCACAATCTGCTATCTAAGCCAACAGTGAAGGATAAATGGAGTCAAATGGAGTCACATTTCATGTGTTGCTCTTCAGCCTCCTCGCTTAGATAGTAGCTGTGGCTGTGAAGTTGGGTGTACTGTACATTCACAGCCAATATCCAGCATCTGTCATTCTGCTTAGGGGACAGGCAACGCTGGATGGATCATTGTGGGTTCCAGTCCCATTGCTAGATCCTGCAAAGGTAAGAAAAAAAAGAATAAAGATTTCTGGGGCATCTTTATTATAAGGTGGACTCCACAATGATTTTTTCAATTCTGGACAATGTCCAGGTGTAAAAAAAAAAATGCCTGCACAGGTGTTTTCAAGTGGCCCCAAATCAAGAGTGAAATCAGAGAAGTCCCGGAGAGGATGGTAAGCACAACAGTGCCACACACTACATGGCTGCTTCCATACATTCAAGGGAAGTTTTATTTTTCAGGGATGCAGGCTGACACAGCCAGTGTTACTGGGGGACTGACATTCCAATTTGAGTGAGCGAGATTAGATATCTAATAATAAGCCTGATGTTAAAGTTTAGGTTCACTTTCAGCGCCCATTGAATTTGGAGTAATTTACCAATGGTTTTACTAGTAAAGCAACCCAACACCATCAAACCTTCTCCACCATGCTTCATTGTGGGAACCTCACATATAGAAATATAGAGTCAAATCTATTGACCTGTTTCATGACAATTTTCCAGATGACTACCCTTTGGGACAGTACAGACCATGGCTAAGAGAATAAAGAGGCATTTTGAGCCCCGGAAAAGTACCAGTTTCTTCAGAGTGCATGTAACGCAAAGTCATCAAGATGGCACTGAATCTGTGTTCCTTGCATCTCCTGCTTTAACTAGATTATGGGATGCCTCTGCTCATGGCTCCCTGTGCACTGCTCATACCCTAACGAGTGTCACTGAGCATCTGGGATCCTTCCTTTGCTGGGTACCTTAAACATTAAAAGGGAACCCGGGACAGGTTAGAGCCTTGGGACAGGAGAGCAGAATTCCACTCTAATATTATTATTATTAAACAGGATTAATATAGCGCCAACATATTATGCAGCGCTGTTCATCAAAAAGATAGTGGTTTAGTAGTCCCGACAGAACAAAACACAATCTTTTTGAGGGAAATCTTTGTGGATCATGGCACTGGGATACAGCACTTGGCAGTAAAATGGGGGAATTATCCCAGGCATAGAATGGCTTTGCCGATGCACACCAAGAACATGGATACTCATTGGGTAAAATAAAAAATTGTTGCCCCGGAACACTGCAATCATATTAAATTTAGGGACATACTATAATCAGTATCTTTTTCCGTACTGCCATCTTTCTTACATGCCCCTTGCCATCTGCTTCAGAACAAGATCTGCTGGTTGATAGAGCTCACATAATCTGCTAGCTTTCTTCTTGAAGCCACCCCAAGGGATGTCTTTGCCGGAATTACTTTTATCATAATAAAGAAAAACTTTAAGCAACAGCTAGTCTTCATCTTTACCCCATTCCTACCCAGTAATACATTTGTATGCTGACTATCCAAAATAGGAAAAAGATGGCACCACTTAGCAAACTCCTATAAAAACAATTGAATGAGAAATGCGAAACTTTAGAAATCCAAACTTTTGACCGGTATTGTACTTCCGACCATATAGATCGGTGTGATGGACGTATGATGTGAGATGGTATCACACTGCTTGATGGTAAAGATGTGCGAAGGTGAGTATATTGCTCTCAGAGTCAGGCACACTTTCCGTGTTAATGGCTTCAGGAAAGATGGAAATGTTTTCCATTGTGGTTGGGGAAAATCAGTTTAGGGTCCTGGAATTGGTCAGATAAAAGTTGGAGGAGTTTCTTGACCATGTGGTCCATGTCCGGGTTTTCTACCTGTATGAGGGAAGACACAGGTGTGCTATTTAAGCCAGCAAGCCTAGTGAATGTTTAGCTCTGTATCTAAAGGAGAAGGAGTGTAGTGGTTTAGCAATTGTGGGTAAGTCCCTACTGGTGTAAGTTGCCATTTATTTCTCAGTGACTGTGTCTATTTTCTCTAGCTCAGGTGCTATGAAGTGAACTAGGCAGACACTGCATGGCTAAAGTTTATTTGACTTTCCTGTTTGCTATTTTTGGGTAACTTGCACATAAACTACACACTGCAGCCTGCTGATGAACTGAATCTCTTTCCAATCATTTACCTATTTATTCCTTGCTGACTAATGAGTATTGTGTCTGGTAGCTCACAGATGGTCATAGTGTTTCATGTAAGATCAAGTAACCTAACCTCTACATCATCTAAAGAGGAAATACCAGATTTTCTTCAAAACATATTTTAAATATGATGCGTTAGGGTTGTGTGGAGCCCCAAAATTGGAGGTTGGCCCAGACTGTAGGGGGTTGGTATACTAATATGGTATAAAGTTGACCCCTCTTGCCAAATCTACAGGCTAGAGGAAATAAACACTATGCCAAATGGCTTGTTTTCCAATGTTGTGCTTGGCTTGCTGGGTATTAGGCTTTGATTGTTGTTGGGTTGTAGATCCTGTATATATCTGTAGACCATAAACCACACAATTGTTTGGTGTTTAAAAAATAAAGATGGTGCCCCATGCCAAGATGTTTAGATGACCATGAGCAGATTGCTAAATATCTTTCAGGTAGTATGATTTAGATTGTAGATTGGAAACATGGTTGGTCTATTGATAAAGCAAGGATTCAGATAATCTCCAGACTTCCCTGGTGGAGACTCCTTGCTGCCATTAAAAACACGTGGACCTGGAAGATCTTTTTCACCAGAGAATTGTCGTAAATGTCAGATCCAGTGCTTTACAAACGGACCCAATGGTCAGTAAAGCTAAGTGTGAAGATTGTGTTAATAAACCATGCTTCAAGTTTTATAAGATGGATGTAGAGAGATGGGTGGGTGCAAGATGAATTTTATTATACAGTATTTATATAGCGCCATCATATTACACAGTGCTGTACATAGTTGTGTCACTAACTGTCCCTCAAAGGAGCTCACAATCTAATGTCCCTACCATAGTCATATGTGATTAATGTAGTCTAAGGTCAATTGTTAGGGAGAAGCCAATGAACTAGCGCTGCAAAGGCCGGAGTACTAACCCCTGAGCCACTGTGCTGCCCAATGGATGAAGAGATACGGGTGGGTATTTATGGTAGCTTCATTCAATAGCCCCATTTAAAGTGCATTTTTTTTTATAAATGTATGGATTTTTTTTCAGATTCACATTTTTTTTTCTCTGCTGGGATTTCATTGAAAATCTTATTGACTGCCATTTTTGCCACCCAGTGATATCCTTGTATTCAGTCCAATGTAATTACCATTTTTTTTTTTTTTTTCATATGGTACATTAAAATACTTTGCTTGGTGTCTGTTTATTTTGTTCAGATCCATCTTCTGGAATTTTGGCTTCATCTGATTAAAGTCCATCAATATGAAGGTCATTCTGCTCCTTGGGCTATGTCTGCACCTAATCTATGTCTCAGAGGGGAAGATCTTCAGGAGGTGTGAGATTGTAAAAATTGCAAATGAACAACTGGATGGCTATGCCGGTGCCAGTGCTGCTGATTGTAAGTAGAACCCCTCCAAAAAAATTGCAACAATGTATAGACAGTACACATTCATGGGACCCACATAATCTCTTTAATATGATAAGGTTCAAGATGAAATGGTTTTGCCTTTATTTCATTAGGCTGGAAAATGTAAATTTAAACATATATTAGATGATTATCTGTTCTTGTCTGCTCTGTTGATTTTAATTATTAGTCCTTCAAGCAATGGCACCAGTTGCAATAATGACTCCTTTTGTTTTGCTTGCATGGCAATTAATTCAGAGGGGTAGTCTAAAGGCAAGACATGGGATGATTTTTTTTTTTTTTTTTTTTAATCGAAGAGCCACTCGGTGAACTTCTCACGAGGCTGAAATCAAACTAAACCTGGTGGAGTATACAACACAAAAAATTGTACCAAGTGCTCCACATGGTCCCGCCCCTAGAGGGACTAGAGCCTCTTTACCTGAACCCCTCAGGAGCTTTGCACCCTGGGGGGACAAGCTTCCCAAAGACTGGAGCGTACCCTACCCAAGCTGTAGCCTGGGCAGAGCACACATACTCAGAGGGCTGACCGGAGCCAAAGCCCTCACGGCATTGTTTGAGCAATGGGGCTCTCCTGAAGAGACCCCAGATTAGGGAGAGTGCAGACCTAAGGGCCATGCACACTTCCCACACATAACTTTCAGGTGAGGCCAGATGGACCACCCCCTACTCATCTGGTGCAGAGTGCAATCGTGAAACAAAAACTTACACACACAAAAAGTGACCAATTAAGTGCCGTGGTGTAAACCATTGCTGGCCTTTCAGCTGGATATAAAAATGAATTTGTCGGGGGATAGATTTGGGCGCTATTGTTTCACCTAAAGCTAATCCCAAAGCTGTATTTACATGGAGAAACTATGGAAGGGTAAGCTGGGCCACTCTCCCCACGCCACATTTGCTACCATATGCCAGTCTATAGCTACTAATGGACATCTCCTGTGCTCTCTGCATAGTAAAACAGATTTGGAGAGGTCAGTATTTGGGGGGCCATTCAGGTTTGCTAGACTGATCACATGAGTTCATCCGTCTTCTGGACATAAAGGTAAATATGTAACTTCTTTAGTTGCAGTAGAAGAAAGCTAGAACCCTCTGTTCCATATTGAGGTTTGTGTCCCAGTTGTAGATTTGAGGCATACATTAAGTCATGATAGACTTTTATTGGTCTGTAGAGAGGGCTTATATAAAATGTGATATTGATTATCGTCACTCCACAGGGACATGTCTTATGGAGCATGAAAGTGACTACAACTCGGCACTTATACAGGACAACCAAGCCCAAAGCAGAGACTATGGTATCTTTCAAATAAACAGCAAATATTGGTGCGATGATGGGAGGATAGATACTGCAAATAGATGTAACATTAAGTGTTGGAGTAAGTATAATGGGAAGTCCTTATCCCATATCAATGCTTAGTCAGTGATAAAGAGATGGCAGCTAAAATCTTGGAAAAATGGGATGGCAACTGTGGCTTAAACATGTCATTGGAGACATTTACACTTTGCATTTGTTAGTCCTAATCATCATAATAGGGGGATGAGGTTGGAAGTTCGAGTTCACGAGCTTTATCAAGCCAGTTTTCTGAAACCAAGATGTCGTTCAAGAATAGAAGCTCACAATTACCAAACATGTCCTTCACATGTCAGAGCTGTTAGGGCCCCATCAGACCAGTATGGTTATACAACTGTTTATTTTATACTTTGAATTGGCTGCCAATGGACCAGATGTACACAGATGGACCAGCACTGCTTTTCAATGTGCATTTTTGGCAAATTTTAACACCTCTTAATGAAAGCAACGGATGACAAAATTTGTATCTTGTATCATTTCAATACCTCTTCACTGGAAACACCTGAGCACAATCATTTGAAGGGTAGCAATGCATTCATCAAGGATTGGTGTCCACCACACAGGTTTATTAGAAGTGTTATAAAGCTTGAAAAACCAGACTCATTATTTTATTCCTTGTTGCAACATATGAGTTGGTTATTGAAATGGTTTAATATTGACCTGACCCATGTTGTTTCTGTAGAATTTCTCGATAATTACCTGGAAGATGATATAGAATGTGCTAAGAAAATTGCCACACACGCTAATGGCCTCTCACCTTGGTAAGTAACCTGGAGGTGACAGTATTGAGAGAATTTCCTAGATCTTCAAAGATAATATCATTCTGTGTGGTTCTCTATTTACGATTGTATTGGTTTAACCTAAAAAAGTAGCAGGGAATATTGCTTTCTTTAATGTATATTTGCTTATATTAAAGCCAGTGCTGGCCAACTATATTTTGATATACTGAACATATTAGAGACTAACTGGCAGGGATGGTTCTGGACAAACTCGTGCCCTGGGCATAAATAAGTGAGGATCCCAAACTCATTACAGCTCCCTGCACCTCTGCCAATTGGGTGGGGATCCTTCAAGGAAAATGTTTGCCCACCCTTACCACCATCATGTAGGGGGCCAATGGGAAGATCTATTGAGTTCAGAAGGGCACCAGGTATCAACACAACTTGATGTGTTCAATGCTGCATGTTCACACACCATCCCTGTTGGAATGATAAGTATTGATTGCACGGAGCAATTTTTTATTTATGTCATGAACGGTTTTGCTAGGAGAACTATATAAAAATGTTTCTGTCCCACAGGAACAGCTGGGTTAATCAGTGCGAAGGGCATGACTTGACAAACTACATGGATGGATGTTAAAATAACTATAAAGAAGCAAATGCAAGTTTTCGTGCTTTTTACCTCAAAGAAAAGTCTCCACTTGCCCTCATTTATCTGCAACAATATATAATAAACATTGCTAAGACATTTGCTCCTCTTCTGTTTGTCATTATATACTTGGGGGATCTCTTTTAAAGGGGAACCTGTTTGGTAATTTTTTTTTTTTTTTTTGGTGTCCCTGGTACAGAAAGTAAAGGAGAAATCTTCCATCATGATATGGGGGGTGGATCCAATGGTCTTGATTAGTGTTGGTCGAATAGCTCACTATTCGATTCGGCAGCTATTCGCTCGAATATAGCAAAAAAAAATTTGGGTGGTCGAACATCGAATTTGAACACCATTAAAGTCAATAGGAGAAAAATTTGGGTTTGTTTCAGCACTGTGTAGAGCTTCTACAGCCTCCAAGCAGATGTAAAAAGATACATTGTAAAAGGATACATAAAAAGATAAGATACATAACACTATTCCATACCCCTGTACTTCACATGAAGATTAAAGAGCACATGTCAAATCTATTTTAGGCTAAAGCTAGGTACACACTTCCAATAATTATTGTTAGAAAATGAACGATTACTACTGATCAACGATTATGCATGATTATACTTGAACAATCATATTGTGCACAATTCTGTACATGCTGTAACAATATGATTGTTCATATATAATCCACCAACAGTGTCCACATGCTAGATACAATCGTTTGAACGATGCAGGGAGGGACATGTAAAGGAGATAGTGTACCGCAGAAACATGCACCATCACTGAACGACCGTACACGATAGATAGTGAAAGATTGTCGGCCAATCAGATCCACCGTGGCGGTCGTTCACTTCCAGCAACAATCCTCGTTAGTCGGCGTCCTTGGTCACTTTTATTTTGGCCAATCGGTTGTTCATCGGTCGTTTCTAACGATAATTATTGGACGTTTGTATGCAGCTTTAGTGCACACGGACTGCATTCCCATGGGCTAATCTACACCATGACGTTTCCTTCAGGCACGTTTTTGAGCGTTATCTTAAACGTTGCTTGCAACATTTAAAAAATTAAAACGGGGGAAAACGCTTCCATTGAACTCAATGGAGGCTTTTTCAAGCATTTTTAAGCTTTTATGAAAGCTTTCATTGAAAACAATGAGGGCTTTTATAAACATTTTTAGCAGGACTTTGGAATCTGGAAGGACTTTGGAATCTTTAATAAGGAGACTCCCAGATAAATTTCCCACAGTCCAGGAATCCCACAATGACATTAGGATTCATAATGTCATTGTTGGATAACCTGAAAAAAAGAACAAGTTTAAAATGAAAACACATACAAAAAAAAAATATAGAAAAAAAAAAATTTTTTTTTTGCTGTCGAATGCAGCAAAATTCGGGTCTACCCGAATTCGAACAGCCATATTCGGGTCGAATATAGGGACAACCCAAATTCGAACATCAACGCTAGTCTTGATTGATGTACTGAATGGGTATCATATAAAGATGTGAGTATACTATACAGGGCAATAATACGAAGCCTGGGTTACATAAGTCCATGAAAACCAGCTTGAATTGCCAAACATTCGAGCAGTACCATACTTTTGTTCATATACGTAGGTGTGATGGTATGGGACAAGGTGTCATAGTGATTGATGGGAGGTTTGTGAGAGTGAGTACATTGCACCCAGGTAAAGGCTCCAGGAGACATAAGACTGGTTTCCTTTGTGTTAGCAGAAAGTAGAAAGCCAGATTAGGGATTTGGAGTCAGTTGGTTCGTCTCCAGGTTGTTGGCCATTTATAAAGGGCATTGCGTGGGCTTTGTCATTTACCTACATATATTGTGCAAAACGGTTTCCCAACTGATTAAGTAAGGAGGTTTCTGTAACATCCCAAGTAACCAAGGGGTTACATTGTGGGGGGGAAAAGCCTTCTCCCGTAATGATGGCCATTGCCCTCAATGGGGGCAGGTTAGGATCAGGTTTTTGTCAAGAAAGGGGGCTACACAGTTTTTGCTCCTTTTTTAGTAAACCAGATTTCTGAGGACCTGCCTCATAATTTTCTCAAAATCTTAAACCTTTTAAAGGGTCTGGATTTAATATCAGGGGGTACCCACACTTTTTTTTATTTTAATTGTGGAGAATTTCTAGGTAGAAAAAACCGCTGGAAGCTACCTGTAAAAAGTTTGCAAATGGCCACAAATCAAGTCTATGGAGGGAACAAACTGCCCCTGGATGAAACACACTGGCTTCTTGATTGGTTAGAGGGCTAGGTCCTTGGGCAGTGGAGGAGGGGTGTGGGTAAATATGATGGTAAGGAAAAGATAACAAAATCGGCAGTACTCCACAGAAAATAGCTTCTTCCATACACATGATGGATTTTTTTTTTTTTTTTTCATGGATTTAGGCTGACCAAGCCAGTCCAACCAGAAAGAGGGACATTCCAGTGCAAGTAAGTGAAAAGAGAGATCCAATATTGGGTCTGATGCTAGGGTTTAGATCTGTCTTAGGTGTGTGTTGAACTTCAAAATCACCTACATTGTCACCAGCAATACCCTCCTCCATGCTTCATGGTGGGGACCACACACGTAGAAACCTCTGCTCACCCATTCTGCATCCCACAAAGACATAGCAAGTCAAACCAAAAATCTTAAATTTGGACTAAAATCAGACTGGTTGCTGGTCTAATGTCCATTCCTTGTCTTTCTCCCCCAAAGCAATTTTCTAAAGTAGTGGCTTCTTTCCACCACTGCATCCATCTGTCTTCCGACCCTACATCTGCGTTACATGACTGATGGTCTCAAACACATTAGGAAATTACGGACTTTAACTCCTTACCTCTGTTAACCACATGACTTCTTCTGATCTGATTGAGAGAATTCCACAAGTGGTAAAAGGTGGCTACTTTAAAGAATCTAAAATATAGTTTGATTTAACTATTTTTTAAACATAATTCCATTTGTTTTTTTTTTATAATATGGATATCTTCAATATTTTTTACAATGGAGAAAATAATAAAGATAAAGAAAAGCAGGCGTCCAAAAAGTCTGCCTAAATCTGGAGTTTCTGTGTCCTAGATACCGGTTTCCTCACACCGCATGGCCCTCAAGAAGGCTCTGAACCCTTGTCCCTTGTATCTCCTGCTTCATCTAGCTCATCAAAGTCTCTACTAAGAACTTCCTGACTCATTTCCTCCCTTGCTGGACTCCGGTAACCTTAAGCATAAAAAGGGACCCAGGTCTCAGTTTAGTAGTACCAAGAGAAAAGCCTCCAGGCCCATCTTTCTTTTGTTGATGTTCTCTCTTGTGATACATCCTAGAATTCCATCTATATGGGGGAATCCAAACCTTTTTGCCCGTATCGTGTTACATCGCTTAAATCGGTGCTATTCTATACAATATCCTAAAAGAATTATTTTCCCATAAGTATATATTTTGCTTTTAGAAACATTACCCAAATGCTTTGACCAATCTTCCATCAGTCCTACATCACTTGTTTCATGTTAAATCATCAGAAAAATAAAGAATCTTTTCTGCCATCCTTCAGGAGTATCAATTGCAAACAACATAATCTAGTACTGAACCTTGTAGTATATCACTAGCGACTAATTTCTGTCCTGAATAAATCCTACAATCACACAATAGTTATGGACTGCATATCCACTGAACCATCCAAAGGTTAAGTCGTAGCATAAACTACTTTTTTATTAGATCAATATGTGCTTATCAGATGCTTTGCTAAAATCAAGTTCACCATGTGGTTTAAAACAAGTTTAAAAAAATTTAATGAACCGTTTTATTGCTTATTTTTCAAAATATTGCATTTATTTGTACTGCATTGAGTCACAAAGAATAAGGAAGTGAATGAGACATGAATTTTTGTTATCTCTATAACACCTTATCTATTTGAGCATCTTCCAAAATCCTAAATACCTTATTGCGGAAGAAAACTCCAAGTTGTGCAGAAAACAAAAACCCCAGAACAACTTGTTCTAATAACATCTTTGTGCAAAGTCATTCTACCAAGTGAGCCTGTTAATACAGAAAGAATCTTATTTTTATATATATGTAGTTTATATTATCTTTTTTTTTTATTAGTAAAATGAGGGATGTACAAATAAAACATACAAAGATTAAATCGCTCTTATGGGTCACACGAATACCCTTAATATAAATAATACCACATCCCAGCATTAGCTACAATTGTGAATTAAAACCACAGGCATCTATATATATAGCATGGTAAATAAACAAGGAGGAGAGAGAGCAAACTATTTTTTTTTTGGCTTAATAATTGTTGCATTCTTACTTTACATCTTAAATATGAAGAACAAAGATAGGTACTAGTCCAAAACCCATTTAGCACATGGTGGGACTTAAACTTTCGAACTAGACAATAATTTCTCTATATTGCATAAGTGTGTTATACAGTAATAGATGTCTTGAATTCCAACACGTTTCCCTTTTTGGCTTCCTCAGGGGTATGTAGAAGACGTAGTCACAATATTGATGGTTCTGAAGTTTTTCATTAAAGGAGACAAAATCTTGTAAAGAGGAAAGGGTACTTTCCATTATTAACAGTTTTCTTTTTGGGAAGAGTCTGATGTCCAAATTTTAGGTGAGGTTCCTAGAGAGGCAGTTCCATTGGTAGTTCTCTATTAAGTTCTGGAGATATTTCTGCTAGTAAAGCTTTTAGTACAATCTGCTTCTTCATGACTAAAATAGACAAACAGCAGTCATGCAAAGGTGTTCTGAAATACAAAATTGAACTCTTTAACATCACATACCAAGGTGACAAAACCACACAGTAAACCTATATCTAAATTAACTTTCAATAAAAATGTATCAATATCAACCCAAGATATCATCTGTACCCAGTGGACTAAGAAATGGGCATAAAATGGATAGGAGAGGTCAGACCTAGCCACAATACCAACATGAATTACAATGTAAAGCGATCCATGGTATCAGAAAAATCAAAAAAGGTGATTTTAAATATCATCCCAAAGTGTAACCAAAAATTACTGAGAATCCCATCTAAATAGGCTATATACTGCCTATAAAATAGGGTACAAAACCACACCCATAATAGTGGGTGGATGGGGGAAAAAGAAAATAGTTCATTTTAAATAAATAGATAAATAGTTAAGTTAGTAAGGACTAATTTCTTTTTTTCCCCTTCTCTCCAATGAGTGGATAGTCCAATGAGAGATTGGTGACCCATTGTTTCCAATATACTCCTGAAGAAGCAAATTATGTATACTGTGAAACGTGTTGGCTCTAGTGTTGATGGGTTGAATCATGCTGTGAATTATGTCAATGTCTGTTTGAAAATCATGAAATCCTGTTTATGTATTTATGATGGTAACTGTTAGGAAATGCTCATCTGACCAACGACACCTTGCTGCGTGCCACATATAAAACACTGTTTGTTCTGTCCAGAGATGTCATTTGGAACAGCCAGGAGAACTAAGTTAGCAGCAGCCCCTGCTTCCCTTTACCCATGCAGCCTGATGGATTTATGGTATCACCAGCATCCATTGGCAGGCTGTGCAGGGCTGAAGGGGGTTCTGGAGGCCGATCACCTCCTGACTCAGCCCTGCATTGTCATTGGCTGTTGGGGCTTTATAGCCTCTCTGCTTTCAGTCTTCTGTGCGTGTTATAGCGTCTTCTGGGCTTACCTGTGTTGGAGTGATTTTTGCGTGTTCTGTTACTGACCTGTGCCTGTTCCTGACTATCTGTTGAATCCTCCATGGACCAACCTTTGCTTGTGACCCCGACTCTGTTTGTGCCTTTTCCATTTGCACTTCGCTTGGTGGACTGATTTTCTGTGTTTTGACCTTGGCTTGTTTTTGGATTTCCTGACAATCTGTACTCAGTATTTGTGGGCTCTGTACTCTGTATTAGTGAGATCTGGGTTGGCTGCCGGCCTATCCCCAGACACAATCCCTTGCGCACCATGTCCTGGGGCAACTGAGTACTGGGAGACGCAACCAGTCTCCCAAGGCCGAGCGGGGCTGCTATAGGCGAAGACTGCAGCAATAGATTGGCGGGTTGGTGTCTGGGGAATACTGGTTTTGACCCGGGCCTTACATTATAACAGGCCAAATAAATTACTCACTGTCATGGAGGATCTCTGCCAGCAAATACCGTTCCTGACAGATGCTGTTAACCAATTGGCACAGCACGTGGCTGTTCAGGAACTTCAAAGGCAGAATCTGGATCCTGCTTTGACGGTCTCTCCTGTGGAACCCAAGATTCCTCTTCCAGAGAAATTTTTAGGTGAATGACAAAAATTTGCAAATTTAATGAATGCATGCAAGCTATACTTTTAGCTCCGGCCACTCTCATGTGGCATAGAATCCCAGGGACTGGGCCTAGTCATCTCCCTACTCCAGGGTGATTCCCAGGCTTTGGCCTTCAATCTGCCTCAGGGGGACCCAGCACTCTCTCCAGTAAATGCATTTTTCAAGGCCATGGGGATTCTGTATGCTGACCCTGACCTGGCTTCAACTGCAGAGGCAAAACTCTGTTGTCTTCAACAGGGCCTCAGGACAGTCGAGGAGTATGCTGCAGATTTTCGGAGCTGGGCCGTCAGTTCACAGTGGAATGATCCTGCACTCTGCAGTCATTTTCGCCTGGGTCTCTCTAATGCCATTAAGGATACCCTTGTGAATCATCCATTGCCAAATTCTTTGAATGAGATTATCCAATTGGCCATCAGGGTTGACCGCAGGCTTTGTGAGCGTCACAAGGAAAGACCGTTTATATATGCTACACCCTCAGGACCCTCGACCACCCCTGAGCCCAGTCCTTCTCCTTCTCCGGCTGAGGAGCCAATGCAGTTGGGCTCCTGCAGGGTGTCAGCCACAGAAAGGTTGAGAAGAAGGTCCCAAAGGCTCTGTGTGTATTGTGGAGAACCTGGGCACTTTGCGCTATCCTGTCCTCTGAAGAAGCCAGGGAAACTTTAGTGCTTAGGTGGGCCCCTATATACCCACCTAGGCACACAGGTATTTCCATTAAAGTCTAATCGTGTCCTGTTACCTGTTGAAGTTGCCTGGAATTCTTCTGCTAAGCATTGCCAGGCATTCATGGATAGCGGTGCTGGTAGTAATTTTATGGATATATCTCTGGCCCGCTTTCTTGGAATTCCAAATCTTAACCAACCTTATTATGAGTATTGGCTATAGATAATTCTCCTTTGTGGCAGGGAAAACCAATCTCCACAACTCCTGAAGTTTTGTTAAGGTGGGTGCTGCCCACTCAGAAATGGTATAATTTGTTCTGCTAGACATTCCTTCATTCCTTGTAATTTTAGGAATGCCATGGTTGCGTAAGCATAACCCTGTAATTGTATTTAAAGAAACATCCACCTATATATATTTCTTTATCTTAAACAGGCCACATCCCTAACATTCATAGGAAAATATATGCAATGAAAGACATCAATTTTAAGTGGGACTTTTAAAGCCAGTACCATCAATATATTACACAAATAACAAAATTTTAATAATAATATACATTAAAAACAAACATGATTTCAAATACATAAAACACAATAAAATCGTGGGTGTATATAATGACCTCTCCTTACAGAATACCCCCAAAGGGTTTACATTCTTAGTTACTTCTCGATGCGTTTCGCAGAAAAAATCAGGAGGAAGGGGAGGAGAAGTCTGATGTTTGTACTTCCAGCAGCCCTCTTATTTAAAATTGTTGCATGGAAGGAGGTGGTTATGGCGGCAATGGTATATTCAAATTCCGTTTAGCTAATTAGTGAGTAATCTCTTTCAATTTTCAATATAAATCACCGTGATCCTAAGTTTCATGTCCTTCAGTCCTCAAACATATATAAGAACATACAGCACAACCATGTTCCTATTCAAGTGAGTCAACTGCAAGGGAAGCCGATGGAATAGGAACATGGTTGTGCTGTTGGGCTCTATGTCCTTATATCTGTTTTCAAAGTTAAAGTTAAAATAAAAACACTGAGAAAACAGTTACAAGTTTATATTTTTATATTTTTCCATTATTAGTTATTTGATGTGTGTGTTACCATTGGTATAGATGGAACTATGCATTTTTTCCAAGACTTATTTCTATGCTATAGCTGTTCTACAAATTACTGTTTTTTTAACTTTTGGTGTGTGTGGAATATTTAAATGAAACAAACTTTTTTTATGTGCCGGAAAGTCCCATTGTTTTTGCTTTATTTGCTGATACTAATCACTGGCTAATAATATCAGCTTGTTCAATTTATTGTTTGGCATGTTTGGAAATGATTTATTGCATCATACTCTTCTTTTAAAAGAATTTATTAATCATTTGTATTGAATTCTTTGGCAAGCAATATCCCCAATCGGTACACACAACGTAAGCAATAAATATTATTTATTGATAAGGGCTCGTATACAAAAACCTCACCAAGGAGGTATCACTGCAGAGGAAGGTTCTTAGAGAGGACACAGTTCTGTTCTGAGGTACAGTAATGATATGGGGCGATTTAGGAATAGCAGAGAAAAGAATACGGAGAACAAAAGAGTTGGGTTTTTTACTAAAAGAAGGGTATAGGTGTTATCATATTTTTTCAGTATTGTATTAACCAGTGTTTCCTAACCCGGGTTCCTCCAGGGATTGCTAGGGGTTCCCAATAAGCAAGTTGTGTCTATCCGGTCAGTTTAGATCACCAATGACCGTTTTGGCTGTACGGGTGAATTTCTTCCTAATGGCCGGAAATGTAAGAGGCATTCTTTCTACTGATCATCACACTAATGTACTGTGAGCTGTGGATATAATAATTATAGAAGGGGTTCTTAGAAGACCTTAAAGTTATTTCAAGGGATTTCCCTCTGTTAAAAAGTTTGAAAAACACTGGTGTAGATAATGTATTATGTATGTGTGTACACCATATACATATTTTGTTTGTAGTATTTTGTATCATATTGTGTTCAATGTATAAAACAGTTTAACTGTACAATGTGTACTTTATTGAATCAATCATAAAATGATACAGAGTTTGTTGGATTATATCTTAATTCCAATAAAACAAGAGAAAACAGCAATAATTGGTCTACAGCAGTGTTTCTCAACCTTTGTTATCATGGGGGACCATTTGAAATAACTTTCAGGTCTTGAGGAACCTCTGCTATAATTACTACATCCACAACTCACAGTATAATAATATGGTGGTCATTGGGAAGAATGCCTCTTGTTAGCCATTGGGATACGAGTCACCTTATAGATGGCCATAAGGTTTCAGTTTTTTTAAATGGAGAGATACAAATTTCTCATTGCTCAAAGAACCTCGGGTTCCTCGGGAACCTAGGGTTGCATGGAACCCTTTTTGAGAAACACTGCTCTACAGGAAACACGTGGCTCTTGTATTTAGACAATATTTGCTGAGCCCAGTCTTTGGATTACACTGTAGTTTTGGGATTATATGGTAAACAAGAAAATTTGCATACATTACAATCAAATGCTTTGCGTTTTTCCATTATTTCTGTCGAATTCAATTTAATTTTATTGCACATATTTCCACATTGCACGTTTTTATACTGTATGCTTTTTTGGCACTTATTTTCACATAGGTGACTGTACTTCGTTCAGATCTATCTTCAAGTCTCTTGATCTGCTCTGAATAAACAAATCTGTCAATATGAAGGTCTTTTTGTTACTTGGGCTATGTCTGATGCTCCTCTGTGTCTCAGAGGTGAATAGTTTAACCCAGTGTGAGTTTGTCAGGATCGCCAAATCAAGACTGAATGGATATGCTGGAGCCAGTGTTGCTGATTGTAAGTAAAACCCCTCAAAAATAACTATCAGTATCTACAGCAATATTAACCTATAATCTTTTTATGGAATATAATGTTACAATCCTTTATGCTGAAAAAAAAAGCTTTTTTTTCTGTTCTTAGTTACATGGTAATCAGGTTGCAAAAAGTTCAACCACTAGGAAAATAAACATGGTAGAAACCAGCATAAAGATACCCAGAAAAAGCCACATAGTTGATCCAGAGGAAGGCAAAAAAAAAAAAAAAA
>NC_092861.1:6263690-6315394 GCF_032062135.1 Pyxicephalus adspersus | reverse complement strand
CGTATAGCATTTAAAAGAACATGCAAAAATAATTTCCTTAGGGAGCCTATTCCACATTTTCAGACCTTACAGTGAAAATAATAATGGAACTGAAAATAAATAGGCATGCTATTAAACCTTGATATTGTAGACAAAAACCTGTATGCACAGTTGATTCAAAAGAAGGTGAATAAGATCCACCTGTGTTTTGGTTAATGCTGCAATGGTCAATAGCTCAAGCTGAAATTCATAGCTCAATGAATTAGAGCAATGCCTCCCTCCCTGCTTACTCTGTTCATATGACTCACATGGAGATTCATCTAGAGCAGGGATCGGCAAACTTTCATGGCCAATAGGCCATTTCAGGGGTGGGCAGGAGCACACTAGGATGGACTCTGAGTTCCGCACCATTGGCTCCACCCACCACCAGGGAACGCCCCCTGAAGTGAAATTCCTCCATATGCATTGCGGAGGAGAGGGATTTCCCTTCAGGAAGCCTTCCCTATTTACTGCGGCGGCTCCGGCTCCAGTAGTTCCTAATGGCCCCTGGAAGATCCAGCCAGCTGACAGCTCCACTCCCCTGATTGCTCTTGCAGCCCTGTATTATGTGTTCTTGGATATTTCGGTTCGCCGAAATTTCGCGGACCCATCGGAAGTTCGAGGAAATTTTCGGGAGAATGTCAGAGGCATTCTCGCTCATCCCTAGCAACAAAGTCTTTTCCCTCCTTAAGAGGTTTGTAGATAATATAAAGTAAAAGACTGGGGCATCACAATTAATTTGTTTTTTTTCTATCACCAGGGGTTTGCCTTGTGTTTTATGAAAGTAGATTCAACACTGGACTCGTACATGTCAATCGGAATGGCAGCAGAGATTATGGATTATTCCAAATTAACAGCAAATATTGGTGCAATGATGGGAAGACTCCACGAGCTACAAATGGGTGCAAGACTGACTGTAGAAGTAAGTATAAGGTTGAGTTGAGACCAATTAACTGACTGGTTTTGCATGATCTTTCGAACAGGTTGTTTGAAGAAAAAATGAGTATTATTTGTGTAGTTGGTGATTAATCCTATTTCTGGAGCCAACCCCTGAATGATACATAGAATAATTTATTTGTGTATATACACAAATAAAATATTCTTGGTTGGAGAAAAGTCAAAAGCTTTTTATCTTTGGGTGGAACTTGGCATTTTTGGCAAGGGCAGAACAGCAATGGCAGCCAATGGCCTTGTTCCCTAAAGTTCTCCAAGACTGTAGAAGATAGACTATCATGAAAGAACCTATGTGATCCATTAAGTATTATTGGATTTCTGTTTTGTTTTCAATCCTGGACTTGTTTGCTGAATCACCCAGAATCTCCTATACTAATGTGTGGGAGAGCTTTAATGAATTAGCCCATTGACCAGCATTATGAAAAATTTAACTGTTCTATAACCTCAGAATGTATTTTTATCCAAACATCTTTACATCATACTTGTTTCAACACAACCTAAATAAAAAATAGGTGGTTTTGTCTTATGGGGTATGATTTCCCAATCACAGAGAGGAGAAAGCATTTAATTTTATTTATGATGATGATGTTAATATTTCTTTAGAATTTCTGGATAATAACTTGGATGACGATATTGAATGCGCTAAGAAAATTGCAACACAAGCTAGAGGTCTCACCCCTTGGTAAGTTATGCATTTCTGAATGCACTGATGGAGACATATCACTTACATAGGTACCATACATATTACTGTAAGGTGGGTTTGGTAAAGCACCTAGCCAAGAGTTAATACCTTCTTCAAACCTTTGAGGTCACACAGTATATCCATCCATATTTCATTGGACCATCTTTAGCTTTGATTAAGGCGTGTATTCGGCACAGTATCACTTTAGGCTTGTGCAATGTCGCCACCTTTATTTCCATCCAGAGTTGCATTCGTTTTTTTGCCAGGATGTCTTCTCCAGCACATTCCAAAGGGTAAAGTCTGGGTCCAGTCCATCAGTCTGGACTGGCGGCCAATCCATGTGTAAAAATGATGTTTCATGCTTACTGAACCACTCTTTCACAATTTCAGCCCAATGAATCCTAACATGGTCATCAAATATGCCCGTGCCATCAGGGAAGAAAAACTGGTGGAATATCCTGGTCATTCAGAATATTCAGGTGGTCAGTTAACCTAATTTTTGGGAATATATTGTTGCTGAATGTAGACCTAACCAACTGAAGCAACCCCAGACCACAGCACTGCCCTCAAAGGCTTTGAGGATCCAGAACAGGTGTCTGCAGGAGGATGCTCGTGTTGTCCTCAAGAGCAGCTTTTCTTCAATGTAGAGATCCCAGAAACTACACAAGGTGTATTATTCAGCTATAAGACAGCCTTGCCCTCCGGTGTAACTCTCCATTAACATCTCAGAAATGATGGTCATGTGTTAAAATGGTTCAGCCAGAATTAGGACTTGTGTCAACTGACAAAAGCTATAATTCTTAGGTGTATTTCATTCATCCCTGTGGTCAGTTTGAGATGCTTCTGAATTTAATTACATTTGTGTCTGATCTGCCATTGACCTCCTTCTGACCTGCAATTGACTTCTTTCTGATCTGCAATTGATCTACTTCTGAGTTGCAATTTCAGTCCAGCAGAAAAGCCTGTGCAAGACTGAAGGGAGGTGGGTGAACAGCATTGAATATCCTTGGGGAAAGTCCCCATGCTATATGGATATTTAAGAGAATTGGGGTATTAAACCTATGCACTTTGAGGCTTGAACCACTGTGGATGTGTGCAGCAACATTGTCTGGAGTTTTTAATGGAGAGATTTTCCATCAGCTCCTGTCTTAACAAGAGTTAGTAATCCACTCACAATAAATGAAAGTTTTGGCTTGGGCTAATTTTTAAAAGAGATCTAGAAGTAATAAAAGTCTGTAACAGAGGACAATTACCGATATCATACCTGAACTTCTGAATCTTCAAAGTTTTTGGCTTTTGCCAATATTTTCAGCATTTGACTCCTCCGGTAGTGTTGGATGCACATGACCCCCATTGTGTATGCTATGGTTCCATCTGCGGGTGTTCCATGAAGGACATAGTGCAGACCTTAAGGGATGGCGTGGTGGGGGGAACAGGCATCAGAGACACTGGGAAGCAATAAATACTAAGAAGTTTTCTATAGGCTTTACCAATTCGGACTGTGCCCTCCCCCTGATTCCTTGGACAAGTATTAAAAGTCTCCTGTACAAGGATACAACATTTTTGTGGGATTTAATCAGACATTAGCATTAAAGACAGTAATGTTTTTAAAAGCTTGCTGAAATGTCAATGTGTTTTTGACCCACAGGTATGGCTGGAAGAATTTCTGCAGGGGGAAGAACCTACATAAATTTATTGCTGGATGTTAAAAAAAGGACGGAAAAGCAAAAGCACAAAGATTTTCTTTGGTAAAAAGCCGAGACTTCAAATTCTTAACTCACCTAATCAGCATTTACATACAATACATATAATAAAAATTGCTAATGCAGAAAACTTCTAATGAACAAAGTATATCGTCTTTTTCTGTTCTTATGATGTGTAAACACTGTGCAGGTTCATCCTGCGAAACACGTTGGGATTTCCAAATATCACCTGAACATTAGTTTCACCAAGATACTGACCCTATCCTAATTGATTTTGTCATGGTGCTTTACATTTTGTTTTGGTGTTGATATTTTGTTGCATTTGTTTTGTGATTTTTACATGGATCATGTTGTTGCCTTATTAGGCCTTGATTTTTTTGCTTATTGCTAAATAAACGTTTTAATATTTTATGAATGTTATTGTGTCACACAACTCCCTGCTTTTCTGGAAGTCTTCCTTTCTTGGGTATACTGATTTGATTTTGTATATTTTAGGAAGATGACAATTACTTATTTTTTTTTTTTTTTTTTGGGTGGGGGGGATACACTTTCTATCTAAATATGACAAATCAATAACTATATATATATATATATATATATATTTATTTTTTTTTTGGGTCTCCATAGAATGCTCCCCAAGCTTGCACACAAATTCCAATAGGCATGAACGGCTGTGTTGATTTTTGGAACAGATGACTCTTCTACAATGCGACATTTAATGTAGGTTTATGGCTCCATCCACTATTCTGAAATAAGAAATAATCACCTTATTTGTGGGTCTGTAATGAAATCAGTTAGATCTTATAAATTGCATCTTTCTACCGTAATTTTTCCTTATTAGGGCATAGATATGAGAAACAACATATATTCATCAGCTTATATCAGTGTATGCGATAATTTTTGTTTCAAGAGTCTGATATAGGTATTACATTTTACATTTGGTCAAAAGGACCCTGGAGGATAAAAAAGCAGTCCACATCCCCCTTTTCTTCCTCTGCCAACTTTATTCCATAAAAAACACAACAACAAAAAAATTTGAAAAAAAGGGAAAAAAAATCACAAAATCACCCTAATCAACAACCTGCAAATATTAAAATAAAAATACAGTGTTCATAAATGGCAAACATTGGCTAATGAAAAATAACAATATTATCAGCTTGTTTCATTTACTGTTTAACATTTATTTGGAAAATTATTATTAGCGTTATTTGGAAAATATTTATTGCATCATACAATAGTTTTATTGGCAATACATGCAATAAAACCGGTTGATACACTCTGATTATGCAATAAACAAACATTTGTGTCTAGGTTTAATAGAAAAAACTTGGAATAAAAAATTATTACAACAGAGGAAGATGAGAGGCAATGGATAGCAATGGATTACTGCACAATTTCCATATATTATAATTCCTGCTTTTCTGCACATTACAAAACCACCAGACAAGGAAGGCAGTGTACACCCCGCATGCCTACAATCTCCAGAGCAAAGATTCCTAATCTGTCCCATTGGGACTTTAATATACCTGTTACAGCACTGCTCCTGGTGCAGGGGAGATATCATTGTTACTTCACCTTATACATTGTTTGGAGGCATTACACCCTCCTGACCTCTGCAGTAACCACTCTACAAGACCATATACAATTACCATAAGTGTCAAACACATGTTGTCAAACTACTACCCCTGAGGAAGCCTAATAGGGCGAAACGCGTTGGGTACAACAATCAACATGAATTTATGGTTATACAAGAAAATGTATATGGCTGGCTAGATGCTCCATGTCTAGTGCCCCCTAGGGCCAATTTGACTCCTGGTGGACCACAAGGAATCATTGTGGTCCAACCTGAATCTGTTACATCTCATGTTGTATTTTGTGCCCCCTGGGGCTTAAGTTGTACTATTTAGACCACAATAATGTATTGTGGCCCATTCTGAACCTATTTTGTTTCGTACCACTATTTTACTATGAATATTTAGAGAGTTTTTATGCCAAAAACCCTTCTTTTCTCTCTTTTCATTTGTTACCTTATATAAATACTGTATTAACTTGAATGTAAACCAAACATTTTTAACATTAGCAAGATTGTAAAAAACAATCTTGGTTTATACTCAGGTCAGCCTAAAATAAAAAACACAAAAAAGTAATTTAGTGCTAGAATACAATGCATGGGGGGCTTTGTTTTTTTTTGGAAGCCGGCACCAGCAGCATAAGTCAGGTGGAGTAATCTTCAGCCTGACAATGAAAGTTCTAGCAATACAGGAGGGAGAACTCTCCTGTAACTGGTATTTATGGTTCAGGCAGGGGATCACTCCCCCTGGCAAGGGCTGCTGCTGCCAAGTTCTGATTTGACATTAGTATAAAAAAAAATTCAAAGCACTCCAAAACTGAAATAAGAATACACATTTTTGATAGAACGCATGATAGAACGGGGTCAAACAGAGGGGGGGGGGATATATGACAGAGTGTCCCTAAAAATGACCGGAATAGTGTTGGATGGCAGGTATGTGGCTCCTCTAATGAAATGTCGGGAACATGTTAATGGCTCCAGGGAAAGAGAGGGGCTGTTTCTGTATAGGTTTTGGGAAGAAAAAACAGGTTCCTAGAGCCAGCCAGGGAAAATGACGGGTGGGTTCCTTGGCCCAACCCCGGACTGAAAGGGGGAGGAAGTGATTGGCCAGAGTCAGAGAGAGATCAGCTGATTCCCAGTGTTGGAAGGGAATAGAGCTCTGCCAAGGCAACCCAGGAGTTCAGGTGGGTGAAACATGTTGCTTTGTTTGCCTTGAAGGACTGCCGTATTGTTTCTTGGACATTGCTGTAACTTTGTGGTAGTCAGAGAGGGACCACCAAAAGTGGGTGAATTTAGTTGCTCGGACGAGCCATTTGTTTTTTTGTTGTGCTAATAAACACATAGGCCGGAGCCTGCGTTCAACTCCATTTTGAAGGCTGCTGTCTGATTCCTGCTATACTCGGACCCCGTTGCTAGGGGCGATCCCACAAAATAGAAAAAAAAGACATCACCTATGGAACATTTATATTATTATTAATATATAATCAAAATATATTTTGATTATATACTACAATACAAACATAATAATTTCAAAGTTTAAATTTGAAACCTCCATTATTTGTTCCCAAGATTCAGAGGACCTTTATCCCGTAAGACAAACATATAATTCTTCTTACTGTTGTCTATCCCCTCCTGTATAGTTTATATTTTAGATCAAATATGAAATTGTGTATATCACGATTATTATTTTATGTGATTATCACATCACAAGGGAATGTCCTATGAATGATAAAAGTGGTTACAACACAGCAGCTGTAGATGGGAATGGTAGCAGAGGTTATGGAATCTTTCAAACTAACAGCCCGGAGCTACACAGTTACAGTGCTGACTGTAATAGTAAATATATTGTTGATTTGGAGACTGATTAGTTGTTTTTGGTTACGTTCTTGTTAGGAAACACTTATTGGGCAGGCGATTTCATGCTGTGCACCACTGCAGTATCCCACACAGCTTATTTTTGTCTAGCAATGTAATTTGCAGTAGTAAAGAGAAAAAAGAAATAGCAGCATCCCCTGCTTCCCTTTGGCAGTGCAGGCTTATGCATTTTATCGGCATCCCCAGCACCCACTATAAGGGGATTTTGGAGGCTGATAAGCTCTTGACTGTGCTGGGCTATCTGTGCTGGAGTGAGATTGTCTAATTTACTGTTGCTGAATTGGCCTGTTTCTGACCCTGCAAGTTTATGCTGCCTGGCCCCGCCTTTTGCCTGTGACCCCGACTCTACTTGTATTTGCCTTTGTGTACTTTGGTGGATGGATTATCTGTTATGACCTCTGGCTCTGTATTCTGGACTTGTCTATTGGAATCTTGGTACTGCATTACCTGTGGGCTCCTGGTCCTCTATCAGCTCTTCCCCAGACAGCATCCCTTGCACAGTAAGTCCTGGGGGCAACTGTGTGCTGGGAAATGCATCCAGTTTCCTGAATCTGAGTGGGGGCTCACTATAGGTGAAGAGTGTGGTGCTAAATTTGTGGATTGGTGTCTGATGAGTACTGTTGCTGGACCAGGGCTTTACGGCTTTTTTTAATGTATATTTTCTAACAAAAAAGTGATTAAAGAAGAGAAAAATTTAAAAAAATATATACTCAAAGATGAAACGAGACAACTGGGACTTTGATAAGGACAGAGCAAAAATGTCAGCCTTCGCTTTTCCCAAGACAAGTTTACTTTAATGACCAACTTTATGCAACTTGTAAAATCAATAAATGATCTGAAAATGTTTATCTTTATCCCAAAATCTTTACAAAGAGTTAAAAACAAAAAAGTTTTGAAATATCTGCTTCTTTATCATGGACATGCACTACCATAAAGCAATCCTAACACTGCCCAATACTATGAAGGAGCAAGAAAAATTGAGCAGATAAATTCAACTCCAAAATATGGCTTTGAGTGAAAAACAACTTTATTTTTTGAGGGGTCCCCCCAGAAATCTGCTTCTCACCCTGAGGAATGAGTACAGGGGTACATAGTTTCCCTTACTATTTCTCAGAATAGGTAAAAAAAAGACACTACACCAATAAATAAAGTATTTTTTTTAAATTGGTACACACCTTTTCATGTTCCAATAAAATCCCATGATAATCCTTTCCAGCATGTTGCATTTTTCCAATGCTGTATATCCAGAAATAAATCAGCAGAATACAGCTGTCCTTGACTTCACTCTTTTTGAATTACCTGGATACATGTAAACAAAAATGTTTTCTCCTCCAGCATGGGCAGAGCTCCTGTCATTGAGCTCAGCGGGGCAGCCATTGACAGCTGTGCTCGACTGCCTTGTTGCTTGATTGGCTAAATACATGTAAACAATGACATGCAAACAAATCCATTAACGGGTCAGCTGAGGACAGCTGCCCCCAGATGAAGCAGCTTTGCCCACAAGCTGACACTAAAAAGAATTGATGTGGGATTACATTTTAGACAACACCAAGGGTAAACTGCAAGGGTAAATATTAGTTAAAAAAAGAATGATAAACACTTCACTTTCAGGGTGTTGCATCATTATTTCAAGGGAATATTTAATCCTTTCTGGAAATGGGTACTATGCACTCCTGTACTCATTTGCCAGGATGAGGGGATAGATATTTGGGATCGCCTTCCAGAATCCAAATAAACCTCCTGCTGGCAGACAACACAGGGACGATGTTGTAACCCTTTACAAGGGTTTTATTCCCTAAACACAGAGGGGTAGAAAGCATCCCGATTAATGTTCTGATAAATGATAAAAAAATAAATACATTCTGATGTCAGACTTTTATGGATGATAATATTAAAAGAGCTAATAAAATTGAAACACAAGATAGAGGTCTCTCCCAATGGAACGTCATTGAGTAAAGTTACTAATGTTAAAGTAGATTGGGTTGGTAGAGTGCCCAGCTTAGGGTTCCTCTTAAACTTATTAATAATTGATTTCCTTATCTAGAACAGTGGTGACACCATGAACAGCTGTTATATTTCCTTGTCAGCATGCCAGGGAGTACAAAGGTGATTCAGAGATGGAGTTGCCCTCTAGCGTAACTCTTTACAATGATCGGGTAGAAGAGGAAATGTTAACCCATAAAGAGTTCAAGAATTTTTCAAAGAAATCCATGCAGAAATAAGACCATGAAAGTATATCCTCTCCAGTCTTGGAGTGCTTTAATAAATTAATAATAATAATAATAATAATAATAATAATAATAATAATAATTTTTGGGTATATTTTATGAATGTTTGAAATCAGTTTGAGATGCTTCTGAAAACCAAGTTGTGTCTGACCTTTAGTTAACCTCAATTTGACCTATAGTCGACCTTCCAAATAGCATAAATCTAAATTATTTTTATTACTTGTAAAGAGAGTTAAGAAGTTCACACACACAAAAACACAATAATAAAGACTGTATCACAAAGCACACATCAATATAAATGTAAAAATGAACATGTGCTTTTGTGAGCAGATGGAGGATAAACCCTAGCCAATGTTTTAGTTTCATTTAGGGAGTGAAGAATGTTTTGATATCTGGTGGTTTTTATTTAAACATTGTGTTGGAGTTGCACCCACTTGCATGTTAAGTGCTCCTCCAAATAAACAGATATTTAAGGGGATCTCCAGAACCAAGCTCCACATGACAACAAAAGCCAGGCTGGGATTCTCACCAGCACCAATAAATAAGAAATGGCTTTGTCCCAATAATGAGAGGCTCACAGTGTGCAGGGAAAGTATAACAAATACAGGGGAGAAGCTCTAATATTTAAAAATCCAATATAGGGACATTCTCTAAATGCTTTTTGCTCAGTTCAGAAATCTTTGCCTAGGAACCCCTAACCGGGACAATATTAGACCTAAATATTTGTCTGAGATGCTGATCATGTAGAGTTTGGGGAAGCAGCAAGGGAAATAACAAGAATTTGTAACACTAAGAGAAAAACAGGGAATTTGCCATTGCCTTAAACATTCCCTGGTGGAAATCAATTGCCATTGAAATGCATGGAACAAGAAGATTCCCATCTGGTAATACCACACTCCCTGTTTTATAAATAGATCCCTAAGTTCTGTGGGGATTAAATCAATGTAAATGTGTGAATAGTTTTGGGGATGAGTGGTACAATGTTGTCTTTGATTATTTTTTAAATAATTTATGTCCTGCAATGGACATCTTCTGTCTTGCAACAATCTGAGAGCAAATTTTCCCAACAGGGCCATAGCGACAAAGACATAAAATCAAAATGAAGCACTAGCCCTTCTGATATTCTGGTCATAATTAAATACATTTGCTGGGCCGGATTTCCAAGGAGAATCTAAAAATTTAAAATAATATTAATGAAAAAGAAATAACCTACAATAGAGGACAATTATATCTATCATGTCCGAACATCTGAATCTTTAAGGACTATAACTTTTTTCTGGGAGTTTTGTACACCTGTGTACCCTACTGTGTACCCAGTGTTTCTTGGCCCTTTTATAATGAGGCAAATTCTGAAATAACTTCCAGGTCTTCTACTATAATTACTATATTCAAAGACCACAGTATATTTACATGGCGGTCAGTGGGAAGAATGCCTTTTTGCATTACTGGCCACTAAGAAGTATCACACAGATAGCCAAAAAGATCATTGGTGTCCCTTAAATTGAGCTGAAGGACACAACTTGCTCAATAAACTCCTATTAACCTCTAAGGGAACCCTAGGGTTCAACAAAAACCTGAATGAGAAACACTACTGTATAGTATATATATATTTATATTTTTTATATTAAACTGGTTATAGTATATTATAAGATAATGTTTAAATCTTTTGAGATTCTGCTAGTATTAGTTTTCAAATCCAGCCAGATTTCACAAGGGTGATACATCAATCAATGCTCAGTTGAAATACAGATTTGGGAACTTTTTACCTGGCAAATGATTTGTATACCTGTCCAACCTAACCTTAGATTTTCTCCCAGTAGCTGACACCTTGCCAGCCTCCTGAAAACTTAATCCACAGTACTAGTGCTTTACCAGAGCTTGCACATTTGACAGGGGGCAGCAGTGAGCAGTACTGAAATGCTCACAACTCCCCACTGCCGTGGGTAGATACTACAGGTAGCCCCTCCCCTGAGGTAGCAGTTAATTGCCAGTCAGAACATAGCCTTAGCTACTAAGATGAAAATTTGTAACTAAAGAGGGCCCTACATATATGTGTAAGATCTTAACCACCTGACCGATAAGCCGGACCTTGGTACGGGGTAAAAAAAGTTACTATTTTCGATAAGCCCGAACTTTTCTCACTGTATGAAAATACAGTGAGAAAAGTTCGGGTTTATCGATCATTTACCTGGTCCCGCTGCGATCGTCCATCCGTCATGTTCCAGCGTCGTCCTCCAGTGTCGGGTGTCCTCTCCAGGAAGAAGAAGCCGGCCGGCTTAGAAGAAAAAGCCGGTCGGCTTCTTTTCCCTCCGTGCGATGATCCAGCATCGATCGCAAAAAAAAAATACCGTATTTTTCGGACTATAAGACGCTCCGGCCTATAAGACGCACCCAATTTTAAAGGAGAAAAACCTAGAAAAAAAAGATTCTGAACAAAATACTAAAAAATCACTCTGTGTCAATGTATCCCCTTCTAATCACTCTGACACAGGAAAAAGTACGGGCTTAACGGTTGGGAGGTTAAGCTGATTTTTGTGTATTTTAATTTTATTAAAAGTATTTTTTTTTTTTTACATGATTGTGTGTTTCAAACATTTTTTATATTCATGATATCTACTAGAACCCCTGTTCGGACATAATTCTGTAAGTTACAGGTCTAGAATTAAAAAAAAAAAATCATTAAAACCTGTAACGCTTTTGGTACAGAAATCTAGACCTCAGTGTAACGCCCAGGTGGTTAAGCCAGCCAAGCTCACCACACTCCAAAGAAAAAACTGCCTTGATCTGTTGGCACTGTTTGGAGGGAAGAATTAAAGCCTCCACGGAAACATCAAATATCAACCTGGAGCACTTTCTGTCATTAAAGAACAGAAAGGCATTGTAAAACAAGCCCCCAGTAAGAAAAACTCTAAACTTCTCTCAAGTTCAATAATTACCGATAATTAGCAGTCCTATATAATTACCATCCAAAACCTCAAACCCAATTCGATATGAATACTGCTGACACTACCCTTCAATGTAGGTATTTTGACCTTGAATTACCATCTGAATAATAATATCATAGTATATCCTTTGTGATTGCAGCCAGCTTACAAAGTTTATAACACACGCCTTGTTTGGCTACACTAATCTTTAAATGTAGTCACTATAACTGTTCATTGGCAGATACAATGTTGAACTTTCAAATCCTCTGAGGAAGCACTAAATGGGCGAAATGTGTCGGGACCGAGTAATTTCATCTCTCCTGTTCAGACCTGCCAAACCCCTACATAAATTACTTTCAGATTTACTATGTATAGATTAGACCACAAATATCTTCACTAAATAAACACTTGATTATACTAACAAATCTAGTGCCGCAAAAAGTCTTTTACTTTCCTTTCACCAATCTACATAGCCTTAGCTATGTGTGAATTTCTTCTTCAGTCACTGATCATCAATCTGCACAGTTTCAATAGATCATCTAAGAACAGACAGGTAAACTTTAAAAAGGAAATTTTAATTACTTTATATAGTATCAGCCTAAACCTAATACATTATTATGACATTACAGTATATGCCAATATAAAGTCTTCTGTAAAAAAAAAAAGATTTTTTACAGTCATTTGTGATCAGACTTGTTTTATTTATTTTGTAACATGTTTTAGTTTGAACCAAATTGATTGAATCCTTGATTTCTGTAGAAAAATTTTGTTTCATAGGTACCGAATGTCTTCCCAATTACAACAGAACAAGTTGGTACACATTGCCTCAGCGAAAAGTCAACATTCATATTGACAATGGTTTTTGTATAGGCACTAAAGATAAAACCAAAGATAATTGAAGGGACAACATAAAAGAGTTGAATGTTTGCAGCATTCTTAACCTATAACTTGTGTGCCCATTATGGAGGTCAACCACCACCTCTTCCCGAAAGGTCCAACTAACTGGACTCAAACAGATTAAGGAATGACGGCAGGAGGATTAAACTGATGGAGCATCAATAACATAAAGGAAGCCAAGGACATCTGCCCAATTATGGGGAAAAACAACATCTATAACACAGAGGGCCACTAGTTCTGCCAATCACTGGGAATTATTGAATACATATTGTATAGGTGGTATTATGCACCTTACAAAATGTCTAAATTCCTTACAAATGACTCTCCCAACTGCTGGAGACAATTTGAAAAAGTGGTAATATTGTCACATGTTCTGGTACTGTCCATCCCTTAGATCATACCGAAACTCAATTTACTGTATACAGTAATCTCAGAATTAATCAATGTCCCAATTGTTCCAGCACCCCAATAAGCAATACGTCATGTAGGTATTGATCTTATCAATCCAAAAGTCAGAACATTTTTATTGGCATCCAAACAACATTTTGAAAAATTGGAAATCTAAAATTATTCCATCTCTCTCGGATATAATTAGAGATACTCATTTATATTGTGCTTATGAACAAATGTTTGCAATTTTGAATAACAGAAGTGGTAACTTTACATGTAGTTGGTCCAGATGGTTGAGGAGTCCAAGACGCAAACTCACTGGTTTATAAAAAGATGTTTCGAATCTTTCCTTCTTTGCTTTAACTTATTTTTCCAATCTAACACTCTTTCTTTGTTCATTTTTTGTTTTTCTCTTTAAATATCCTCATTTTGATATTTGTTTATGATATATATCAACCAATAGAACAATGTTTAATGTTTCATTATAGATAATATACTTGTTATTAAAATATTGTTTATTATGAAAAAATTAATCAAAACCATGACATTGACAACCAAAACCATTGACATTGGGCTTAACTTCACTGTTCTCAATGTTTTTTGTTCTTTAAAGTGGAATTAAATTTGCTGTGGGTGAGTTTTTTTTGCAATATTCAGCAAGTATGTACAACACATGGCACACACCAAACTTTTTCCCAGCAACTTGCAGCAAGTTCAGAATTATGTGACTGTTGCAACCCCTAAGCCGCCATTTTTGTTGCAAACTCTTTTGAGTTTTCTGAGACCCTCTTCATCCACTAATGATACCAGAAAATATGTGACAATAATCCCACTTTTCCACATCTCTCTCCAGCAGTTGGAAGAGTATTTTCCAAACTGTCTCTTAAACTCTCAGTATTTACCATCCTTGCTTTTCCCCCTTCTATTGTGTGCTGCTTGCCCCTCCTCTTAGATTGTAAGCTCTTCTGGGCAGGTTCATCTCCACCTCCTGTGTCCCTGTCTGTATCTGTCTGTCATTTGAAACCCCTATTTAATGTACAGCGCTGCACAATATGTTGGTGCTTTATAAATACTAATATAATAACACAGGTCAACAAAGAATTAGTTTTGATAATCATCAGAAACCGCCGGCAACTTTTCTAAATCAACTTTTCTAAGTCAATCTGTTGTCAGTTTGTCCCTACACATACAGTTCCTGAGTATATATAATTAAATTCCTAATATAATTAACATTGTACGTGCATGTATTTTGTACTAAAACATAAGTACCATTGATGTGAATGTCTGGGGTAAAATAAGGCACATTGTGGTAAATTTACTGAAGGGTGTCAGTCCGGTGCCATTGTTTCTTGAGAAATGCTTAGAGTGGGATTTTCTTGTGTACTCTATCACTGGATTGTTGTGGCCATAGTCATATGTCAATAATGTAGTCTAAGGTCAATTTTGAGGGGAAGCCAATTAACCTTACTGCATATTTTTGGAATGTGGGAGGGAACTGGAGTACATCCACGCAGACAAGGGGAGAACCTGCAAACTCCATGCAGATAGCATTCTGGCCAAGACTCAAACCTGGGACCTAGTGCTGTAAAGGCAAGAGTGCTACCTCTGAGACACCGTACTGCCCCACAAATGAAATGAATCACAGTTTGTGTGGTCTCTAACCTTAATAAAAGAAAATTGTCTTTAAATGTTATAATATGGTAAGGCTATTTTTTACGCATTTTGCACAATATGTAATTAGCTGCATCACAAAAACTAGACGTGCTGGAGAAAAACTGAAAATCAGCATCAAAAATAATACAAACCCACATAAAATTATATCTGATGAAAATGACATGTTGACCTGTGTAATTTATTGTGCAGTATGTTTTATTTGGGAATGTATTTATTTATTGCATCATACATTTCTGTAGAAAACCTTGTCGTCCTGATATTTATTCTTCCTGCAGTTACATATTGGCAAAGAACTATACCAGGTCAATAAACTCCACCTAGGCTAAAAATCAACTTCTATATTGACAATAGCTTTTCTATAAAAACTCCATCAAAGAATTGTCATAGCAGAGGAAGTTTCTTGGGGAGAACAGTTTTATTTTCAGGTACGGTAATATTATTGATGACTGGTTAATTTCTGTTGCAATTCTTATTTATAATACCCGAAGATTCTATGATGTGTTTTTGTAGAAGGAAGTATTATGTTGTAACAATACTACATATATTTTTTTCATTTAGTTTATTTGTTTTCCCTGTTTCTCTTTTCCTCATTGCTCCAGTTTGTTTATGTTTGCCCTCGAAGTCTGCCCAATCAAAAATGCTTGAATTAGCTCTGGAGTCATCTTTACTCTTGCAGACGACTTTTCCTTTTTTCAGGGGGTTAAATTATCACCATAACTGCTGGGGATATCTGGAGGACACATGGGAACTTGTCCCAAAAGCAAAAAAATAAAAATAAAAATCATTGTTAAACTTTATGCAGAAACACCCTAAACATAGTATCATCATCAAAATTGCTGAGGGGGGGAGCACAATGGATGGAGCACAAATATGAGCTACACGCGTCTGAAGTTCTGCGCAGAACTATGCGCATCAAACAACTGAGTTTTAAGACAATTGTGCTGCTTTTTAGCCTTACAAATAATTCAGAGGAAGGAACAGATTAGAAAGAATGATTTTTTAGGGGAACAGTGACTTTTAATGCAAGCTCGCCAGTGTAAAGCTGCCGGAGATGCGCGGCTCCGGCCGCGAGCTTATTCAGTTGCTGAATTGCGCGACGGCGTACGATTTTACGATTTCGTGAATACGAATGCGCGAGCGAGCGTCCCATTCTTCTTGATGAATTAGGGCCTATGTCTCAGGTTTGAATCTCGACCAGGGAACTATCTGCATGGAGTTTGCAGGTTCTACCCATGTTTTTGTGGGTTCCTTCTGGGTACTCCAGTTTCCTCCAAATTTCCAAAAACATGCAGTTAGGGTAATTGGCTTCCTGTCAAAATTGACCCTAAAATGTATTAATGACATATGACTATGGTACGGACATTAGATTGTGAGTTCTTTTGGCTGACAGCTAGTGACATGACTATGGACTTTGTACAATGCTGCGTAATATGATGGTGCTATATAAATACTGTGTAATAATAATAATTTTTTACTTTATACAAAAAAGTACATAATCCTTTTCCGGCAATATAAAAAAAAGTGCAGAGCTTACATATGCACAGTGAAATCAGGTCTTTTATTTCAAATTACAGGAGGAAACTTCACCAGATCTCACACCTGCTCAGTGTGAGATAGGTCAACTTTAAGTCACCCAATCACCACAATGTTTACTTTATAAAGAAAGGTAGATTACCCTTCTATATTTAATGTACAGCGCTGTGTTATATGTTGGTGCTAAATAAATCCTGTTTATTAACCACCTGAGCGTTACACTGAGGTCTAGATTTCTGTACCAAAAGTGATTCTGAGAACCACTGTTTTTCATGAAATTTTTTTTTTTAAATTGTAGACCTGTAACTTACAGAAATATGTCCGAATAGGGGTCTAGTAGATATAATGAATATAAAAAATGTTTGAAACACACAATCATGTAAAAAAAAAAATACTTTTAATAAAATTAAAGGAAACGCCGGCCGGTATCTTGTGTTCCGCCGGCCGGGCGGCGGAACACAAGATGCCGGGCGGCGGAACACAAGATACCGGCTGGCATCTTACTTGTCCCGCTGGCACCCGACGCTGGAGAGGGAGATCGACGGACGACGATGGAATAGGAAAACGACACTGGAATAGGAAAACGACGCTGGATGTGCACAGCGGGACCATGGAGGTAAGGATGTGACAAAAATACGGGCTTAACCATCCTAGCCTTTTTTTTTTGCCCGTACGAAGGTCGGGCATAACGGCTAGGTGGTTAATAATAATAATAATAATAATAAAATCATAATATTAATAATAATAATAATAATATATAAAGTAAAAATATCTTTGTTTTTTTCATTAAAAAAAGGCAAAGCCCCTCCCTTTCTGTCTTCACCACCATAGCTATACAGACTGAATGGGAGCTCAGGGCCGGCTTGGGCTGCTCGTCTGTGCATGCCCGGGGTTGTCCATGTGCAGAAGGGACTTTTTTGTCTGTGAAAAATGAAAGATGCTGATCTCACGCATGCACAGTAAGATCCACACTTTCTTTTTTTACAAATACAGCAGCATTCGTCACCCAATCTCATGCCTGTGCAGTTCGAGATCAGGTGATGTGAGCAGAAGAAGGAAGATGGCAACGCCCGATGCAGGAAACCGGGACGACGTGGGACTATATGGAATCCAGCACCAGGGAATCAACAGGTCTGCACAATTAAAGGTAAGTTTCATGTTTTTTCACCTTAGTTCCCCTTTAAGCAGAAGCAGGAAGAGGAGAAAAGAAGATGGCAACACCCTCTGGTTCTTCCATGCCAGGACAAAGAAAGAATCCAGGATGGCGCAGGACCGAATGGAAGCCAGTTGTGAATTTTTAATGAAAATTTCAATTTACATTATAGGCACAAATTAGTACATCCACAAGAACCTACATATGTGCACAGAAACTAACATGCTCGCTATGAATGTATTGAATGTATTATTTTATGTATTTTATTTTCTGGCATAATGAAAACCATACATGTTCCTTTTATATCACAGGTAGAGATGACGGGTCACAGCATGCTAAGCCTGCTCTGTCTATTGACTTTTATCCCAAGTGGGATGTTTCTAACTGAAGAACAAACGGCAAGAGTAACAACATATATCAGTGATAAAATGACAAGGTAAAGTTTATATTTCCTGTTATGATGAATACTGATAAAATGAAGGGTGATGAGCAATATGAGGGATGAACTTGTGTTACAATGTCACACAATGTAATATTGCCCATTTTTTTACTTTCTTCATTTTATTTGGACTTAAGTTTTTGGTCAATTGAATTTTTATCTTTGAGAGAGAAATTACAGGGTATACAGTGGAACGTCTGTGTTTGTTGGTGGAATATTGGATGGAATACATGTTTTGACACTTACCTCCTTCTTGTTAAAGTGCCAGCTCCTTTCCGTGCATGCGAGAAGTTCTGACCCCGGACACACCTGTTCCTCTAGATTTGATCTGCATCGCCCCTCCCACCAGCTATTCAGGAGAAAGCCTTTTGATGGTGCTTTCTATTTAGCTGGCTCAGACTTAGCGCTCAGTGTTTAAGCAGCATGTCTCCAGATTACTGCTTGGCCTCCTAGCTCTGCTAAACTGCAATCCACTCAGCTGCTACCTGATTGTGTTTCCTTCACCAGCTCCTGTTCTAACCCTTGGTTATCCAGTCTACTGTTCCCTTGTGCATTTCCTATTTTGATGTTTTTGAGTCCCTAGTGTCTTTGTGTGTCTCGTGTGTTCCCCTGTGCTTTCTGTGACCCCCGTGTCACCCATAACTCCAATCTCCACTTGTGTCCTGGTGCTTCCTGGGTCCCCAGTCACCCTCCAGCATCCTATGACCCTGTGTCACCTGTGTTTTTGGTACTTGACCCCTGGCGTTGTTTTTCATCTCTGCCTAGCCAAAATCAACTACTGTCTTGCCTGCTAATTTTAAACTTCCCACCCAGGCTGCAGCTCAACACCCCACCACTAAAGGCTTTGGAGAAGACTTAAACAAACTCTGTGCATTGGACCTTCTTAGGCCCACAATACCACTGAGCAAATCACCCCTAGTGGTTCTGTCTCTATGAGCATGACAAAAGTGTTTAGAGGTTCCTCTTTATTATATTATTTTCTATTAAAGTATAATTGCAGTTGAGTCTTGTATTAACATGGTACAGAAAAGCTCGGCTTCATCCTTTAGAAAAACACAGCGGATGTTTTTATTTTCCAAAAAAGTTGATAATTGTGACATCAGTGCCCATGGAACCAAAGTCCCAAAATGGATTTAAGTTATTAAGTACCATGTAAAAATCACTATTCATTTTTTCTCATGAATCTTCACTCAGTACCTCGTAATGACAGAATTTTAGATGGGCTAATCTGTGCTGGAGTGTTTCTCATGGAATTTACTGTTGCTGTCCTTTGCCTGTTCCTGACCCATCGTTTATATGCAGCCTGGACCGACCTCTCCCTGTGGACCTGACTCTGCTTGTGCTATTCTCTCTGTACCTCATTTGGTAGACCTTTGGTTTTATACTCTGGATTTACTTTATAGTACTTGTACTGCTTATTTGTGGGCCCCTGATCTGATGCCAACCCATCCCCAGACACATCCCTTGGGAATTAAGACCTGGGGGCAACCAAGTGCTGGGAGACACAACCAGTCTCCCGAGGCTGAGCGGGGTTTGCTAAAGGTGAAGACTAGGGCGTTAGATTGGGGGACTGGTGTCTGGTGAGCATTGGTGCTGACCAGGGCCTTATACAGGGTCCTAATACATATTTAAAAGTAACATTTCATCAATATTATTTTATGTTTATAGAGGATACCTAAACTTTCAACATGCTTATGCAGTGAAGTTCACCTCGGATGAGTGCAAACAACTAAGTACTGATAAGATCGCGCATGCTCTGAGGAATGAAAACATTGATTTTCTGCGTGAAACAGTCCGCAATTGGAATATCTATGAAGGAACCAGAATGGTGGTGGCCTCCTACAGAGGAAATGACCACGCCGAATACCGTCTCTTACACAGCGGGGACAGATCAGTTTCCCCCGTTCAGAATCTGATTAACAAAGCACCGGCAGCGGGATGTGTTGTGTTTTTTTCATTGTACTCCCCGTGTTTAAGCAAATGTGTTAATACTGGAGATTATTTCAATATTGTGAAGGAGCTTTCTGTGTTTGATAATGTAAATAAAGACAGCAGAGCTTTTGTTTTTTGGGATGTATTCTCTGATGATAAAAAAAGAACTGATGATGAAATCTGGACGGGCTGGCGGGCACTCAATGAAAAGATGACATTATTCCGTTGCAGAAATACCTGCAACCGATGCTTTATAAAACCTGTGGGTGGTAGAGAAAGTCTTCCAGTTCAGAAATGCCTTCATTTATAATTACATTGCATTTCAGGGCAACCCCTCCTTCCCCCCATCCAGTATATCTCTGTCATACCTGCACATTTCTATCTTAATTCATTTAAAAAATATGCAAAAATACAGTATGATCCTAAGTTTCAATTTTAGTTGACTCTGATACATTAAAATCCCATCCATCCATATCAGCTCTTCCTACAGGACAGCACAACTCTGCCATTCCCCCCTCTCTTCTCTGTCCCGCTCTATATGCATACATTGGTCTTTTCCTGAAAATAATACTGTTACCTTGAATCCCAAATGCCTGCGGGGAGGTACAGGGTATATAAACAGAAAGCTCTTGAAATAAGTAGTCCGGGGGGTGAGACTTTGTCAGGAGGGGCAGAATCGAGTTTTTAAGCCTGGTCATAACGTTACTGGGTGATATAAAATCTGTTTATTGCTAAAAGAATAAGGTAAAATAAAATTAAAAATGGGACAGGGAAAGAAGGTTTGTTGAAGATTTTGGTCATGGCAGAGGATTACAGCCCAGTTATCTAAAAAAAAGTTGAGATGGCATAAAAATTGAAGAGATTAGGAAAACCAATCATAAGCAATAAATGTGATTGTCAACTGTTGTATAATTTCCTTTAGTTAAAAAGCAAATGATGATGTGTTTCTGTGGAAATTGTAAGGGTTTTTGATAAATGTTATTGATTTTTTAATCTAATGTATATCGTATGAATGTAGGAAACCAATGATTAAGTTACCTCAATAAAATCTTTCCTTTTCAAATGGAGTCCTGACCTTCGTCTTCCTTCTGTTTGTCTTCTGACCTTTTACCCAATTAAAATTAAGCTTTAGGTGTGGGTATTTCCGAGGATGGTGTCATGAAAAAGCAGTTTGGCCAGGAATGTGCTGATACAGTGTGTGAGAGGTAGTTACATAGCTGGAGACACCTCCTGTCTTTGCTGAGAATCCCCTGTGCTTGCTGAAGTTTATTTTGTGCTGTTTATTTCACACAAACTTCTGCTAAACATACACCCAGTGAAGTCAAAAGCAAGTACATTGGGAGAGGGTCCAAAAAGTGGATCCTGCACAGAAGGAGGGGAAGGAGGTGTAAGAAAAAAAACTTTAGGTGTTGAGTAGAACTTAGGCTTAAGAATATATAGATGAAAAACTACCATATGATACTTAAGATATATTTGACTAATAGCGAATCTGAAAGAACAAGTAGTTTCCAGATCTCGTACCCTGGAACAGGTACAGTATATTTATTTTACAAACATTTTGTTTAAGAAATATATGTTGGTAGGTATATAACATCACAAATAAATAATGAGGCTCATTTCATAATGGTAAAAAAAAACGCCTTGTTCTAGAACCAAAATATTCAAAGGAATTTCTCAACCAGAGTTCCTCCAAAGACTGTTAGGGGTTCCTTGAACTATTAGCAATTTTTGCCTCTCAGGTCAATTTAAATGGCACCAACGATCTTTTATGGATTAGTTGGGTTTTATTTTATTTACAGTGAGCTGTGGATTTAGTAATTATAGCAGGGGATACATGAAAAGCTGAATCTTATTTAAGATGAGGGTTCCCTCATGTTTAAGAACTCAAAACACAGTATGGGACTGTAATTTAAGGTATTGTTAATGAAAAAAAATGTAAAAACAAAAAAAAGTACATTTTCCAGCATTTTCATTTTCAAGCATTTTTGATAGAAGTTCAGCTAGAATTAAATCATAAATGGAGTTTGCAAACGTTCACTCTTAATATGAAAAAAAGACCATCTGGTAAATGGAGACCATCTGATCACAATCACCACAAAGAGGAATGGGAAAAAGTAAAGAAAGAAGAATAAAGTAGAGAATCCGGAAGGATTTTCCCCCTAGTGGAGCAAATTGAAACAGGCTTTATAAGTGTTTTTTGTCTTCCCCTGGAGCAACTACATCTATAGGGTTTTATATCAAGGATATACTTATTTCCCTAGTGGCTGATCTTGATGGACTTTTTCCAACTTAACTATGTAAGAAATGGGGGGGGGGGGGGGGTAGATAGAAGACTGAAATCAAAAGTATGGATCAAGGTGAGAGATATAGATGGGAGAAGGAAACAGATCTTGAACAGAACAGAGGAAAAATCAAACAAAAAAATCAGATTTGAAATAAAAAATGCCAACTCAAGTTTACTTTTACCATGGGAACAATGATTGCTGAATATCTTGACAATGAAACCCAAAGCAAACCCAAAGTTAGCTCAAACAACAAGTTTATTTGGTTCCTGTAGAACCAAGCTAAAGCCAGATTCGGAAAACAACACAAGTGAACTCATACTTAATCCTCTGCTTCTAGTATATTTATTGAGATCTCTGAAGATGTTTTTGGATTATTTATTAATCAGACATTTTTTAACAAATGTTCCCTAAATTTAACTTTTTTTATTATACCATATAGCCAAAGGTTTGTGTGCACCTATCAGTTAAATAATATTTAATTTATATACAATTTCTTTTTTTTGTATTTAATAACTCAAATAAAACTATACCTACAACATTCAACTATTCAATAGCTTTTTACTGATTACATTCCCATAATGCTCATTATTTTACTCCATCTCATCATTGCTAATCATTGCTGAAAATACAGAATCTATTTGTACACTCTAGTGAATTAAGCCAATTGTCTCTAATCATTGCAATCCTTTGGTCACAAAGATCAATGCTGTAATTAATCTCAGGAGTTTAAGTTTATTTAAATAAAAATAAATTCTGAAATGCAATTTAGATTTCAATTTAATAGAATGGGTCAGGCCTATTCTGTTGTATATTATCGAGTGACAGAACCGGATTACAATGCAGTTTATTTTTTTTATTTGGGGGTTATTTATTGCAAATGCCATTGCATTACAAATGTGTCTCAGTAAGAAATATTGTTGTAAATTTTATTATACCTATTGCCTCACCATTTGTTCCTCTTGTTGCTTTTTTCCTTATAACAATGTAAAACTATTTCAATCACTTGTGCTAGAAGTAATTGTAATCCTTTTATTTATCTAAATGCAGATTCAATTAACAGTGGAACTCGAAAAAACTGGTATTATCTTAATAATTTAATAAAATAGAAAATAAAAAATGCAATAGTTTTAAAACTGTATTGTGTACTTTATACCTTTTTGGAACATTTTGGAATTTATTATATTTCAGGTAGAAACATTTTGGATGACTACATTTTTGTTTGGTAAAGTAAATAAATATCAAACAATCTTAAGAAATAAATCACTGGGATAATCTAAACACAAGGCTCTACTATACCTATCATGTACTTGGACTAGGTGGGGTGTCTTGCAATCTCACCCCTCCCTGTGTTCCTTATATTGTCTCCTTGTAGTTTTTAGTTATGGTCCATATAGACTTATTCTATAGCTCTATTTGTTCTCCTGAAAAAGCAGACTTTCTCTGCAAAACGTGTAGGGTGAACCAAAGTGATGTACATATGTGAAAATGCAAATGCAATGCTCCAGAACTATTGATTTACCATTAGCTTTTTATTGAAGTTTTTACCTTTATATGTTTGATAAATGCATCATGATGATGTTTTTAATAAGCCCATGCTTTAATAGTGCTGCCAATATTTTTTCCAGGTGCAAAATGTTCTACAAATAATTATTTTAGAATCATTTGTTATGTTAGGTTAAATAAATGTGCAAAAATTTAAGATAACTCATCACTTTAGATACAGAGTACAATAGTAGATGACTTAATATTGGGCAGTTTCAACAAATTAATAAATAATATAAATTAACAACATATTGTACATAAAGCAGATTAACATGGGCCATACAAGAACAGAAAGATAATATCTTATGTACATCAAATGATGTGACACAATCAGAGGACTCAAGATATCCATGTGTTTCACTTTTTTGTGGTTTTTACCCGACGCATTTCGCAAAATGCTTTATCAGGGGTTAACAAGACTGTGGTTCAGAGGACTATACATAATCAATAAACAACAACAGTTTTAAAGTATACATCTGAGAACATGAAACATCTTGTCGGGCATAAGATACAGGGATCACCCCCCTCAAAAACTTAAATAATGAAAAAAAATCCTTTAGCCCCAATGCATGCCAATTGACTCTACAAAGTTAAAGGCAATACAATTATTATTTTCTTCCTTAAAAAGAAGTGATTTGATGTCCTAGGTGTATTAACACCATGCCCCAGTGAACCACAAGAAAATGTTCTTATATTAAATAATAATTTTTTTTTCATTGTTTATTGAATTCTCAAAAATAGATATTTGTATTTATTTTATTATTATTTTAATTTCAACATTTATAAATGGTGTAAGATTGCTCATGGCATTCAAGTCATTTGTCAAGCCTGCTTTATATAATCAGTTTAGTGTTTAAAATGTTCACCTTGTTTTTATCAAATGTAATTATTATTATTAATAATAAACTATATTTATATATAGCGCCAACATATTATGCAGCAAGTAGGTAATAAGACACTTCAAAGACTCCTTACAGCCTTAAAGTGTACACCAATCCTGAAGATGTGGCCACTAAAGTCCTGCAAAATGCGTTGATTGTGAATTTATATTATCTTGGACAAATAAATACAATTTTATGGACCATATTCTCTTCTTGGGCTCCTCTGCTACCCATGCCATTGGCTTCTTTTTTTTTTTGAAAACCTACCGAGTCTCCTAAAAATGATCAGATCAGAGATCATCACAACTATTGAGGAAAAGATTATTGGGACCAGAGCATAGAGTGTGACCCCCTATCAGATTCTGCATGGACATGATTCTACAATGCAACCTTCCCCCTCCAACCTGTGCCTGGATGACAAAGAAAAAGCAGCTCGGAGTAAACTTATTTCTGATTGGTCATCTTTTAAGCATGCTCCTTATCAATACATGACTTTACTGACTTCGTGTGCTACCTTTTTCTTTCTCCTACTCCTACCTTTGCTGTAGATAGACATCCAAAGGAGGACACCAAGTCAAATTTTTTTTGCTCTTCTTGCTTCCAAAAAAATACATTTAATGATTGATTATTGTTGAAAGGAAATAAAAAAAAGTGCTATGATGTATGAATTAATATCAATCTGAAATAATATACTTTAATATTATCTACCTGGTATCCAGCTTTACATTTTTTTTGTTCCTTTCCATTATGGAAGGAGGGAATCTAACCTACGTGACCGAATTCATTTTAACTGGTTTTTCCCAAGGTTTAGAGATTAGGATTTTCCTGTTTTTTGCATTTCTGACCATTTATATATTTTCCACTTTGGGTAATTGTTTTCTGATTTTTAGTTATCATTTGACCCCTCAGTTACATACTCCTATGTACTTTTTCCTCTGTAACCTGTCTTTCCTTGACTTGTGCTACTCATCAAGCTCGCTTCCGAAGATGATACTTGATATATTTTCCCATAACAGGCGCATCTCAGTCATCGGATGCATGGCCCAAATGAACACCGGGCTCTTCTTAGGAGAAACCGAATGCATATTATTAGCCGTGATGGCTTACGACCGTTATATCGCCATTTGCATGCCCTTGTATTACAACGTCATCATGAACCTGAAGATATGTAGAAATGAGACAATCATAATGTGGTTGGGAAATTTTCTGCTCTCAGCCATTCCCACCATCTTGAAGCCCCTTACGTTTTGCAGAGGCAACAAAGTCGACCATTTTGTTTGTGAGATATTGGCCGTTCTGGAGTTGGCATGTGGAGATATCAGTTTTTATAAAACGACAATGTTTATTGTGAGTTTGTTTACTCTGTTGGCACCTTTGATTTTCATTGTTGTGTCTTATACCTTTATAATTGAATCTGTAATAAAGATTCAATCAACTGATGGAAGATTAAGGACGTTTTCTACATGCGCATCCCATCTGACTGTAGTGTTCATGTTTTATGGGCCAATTATTATCACCTATATGGCGCCAGCAAACACATTCTCATCCAGTCAAAAGTATGTTTCTCTTATTTATGGGGCTGTGACGCCTATTCTTAACCCCCTGATTTACAGCCTGAGAAATACCGAAGTGAAAGAAGCAATTAGGAAAATTGTATTTAAATATTTTATGATAAGATAATGAGTTTTAAAGTAGTACCTAATAGTAATACATTTGGTAATACACTGTGTATCATAAACAATTGATGTTTGGTACATATTATAGGTATATTTCATAATATATATATATATATATATATATATATAATATAAATATAATAAAGCTGTTGAACTTTTATTTTTATACACTTTTTTGCATCCCAATGCTGTTGATTTCCTCCAGTGAAGGCTGCAGGGCATATTTTAGGGACGGTTACCTGGTGACTATGGTGGACAATGCTTGGGTAATGGTGTTAAAAAGGCCCCTTGCAGACCCCAGAGGAAATATAAATACCTGTAGCATCCTAAGATTTTCTAGGCCAATTGAGAATTACAGCTTTACAGATCTTTGTTTGGGGCCAGGAATGTATTAGATGGAATGGGTGTGCCAAGCAATCCAGGATCAGAGTGTATTGGATGGAATGGTGGGCCAAACAGACCAGGCCCAGGGTGTATTGGATGGAATGGGTGGGCCAAACAATCCGGGCCCAGAGTGAATTGAATGGACTTGGTGGGCCAAACAGTCCATCCCATGATTTAAAGATGGCTAGGAACCACCTGGCTGATAGAAACAAAAAGTAATTGTTAAATAAAGGCAAGTTTTGAATTGTACAGCTATGTCTTTTGAGATGCCTTGATCCTGGTTCCCTAAAGCATTCCAATAACATAAACCACATGGCTGAATAATAATTCATATTGCATTCCCAACTAAACAGCATCTAAACAAAACCGAAATGGTATTTTTGGGACTTTTTAGGCATAATTCTATATAATGGTTACAATGAACATTCACCAATAAAATACTAAAATTAATTTATTTATTAAAATGTAAGAAACATTAGATTCACATCAATTTTACATTTAACAAAATATATACATTTCCAAGCCGCCTCTTTGTATTGCTGTGCTCCGCTTTTCACAGATCAATGTCCGCTTCCTCAGGAACACAGGGACAAATACCCATGTTCCCAGTCTGCATGTGTAGATTAATAAAGCTGTTCTCAGAAAATAACTAGGGGGGTGTTAGGCCGGACTGGAAAACTGGCAAGGCCGTATTCGGCTTAAATGCCGGAGTTTGCCTACCTTTGCTTTATAATCTATTTACAGCCCCCCTGGATTTTTTCCCATGAGTGAGATCATACAGACTGAGATCTGTAGTTAGTGATATAGATGAATAGGTAGGGAAATACTTAATTCTGTATGTTGCTCACATATGAAGCCGTTGTGTATATAAGATTTGTTAGCATTGATATGAAGTAGCTAGTGTATAACAAAGGTATGTTTACAAAAAAAACAAATCATTAACATCGATGGTTGCTGAACATGTCAAAAAATATATCTATATATAGTATTTTCCTAGGAGAAGATGTATAGCAAACCACTGTTAACATTCATAATATTTTTATCTAGATGAGAGGGTATATATAATGCATATGTATAATAACATTAAGATTGAATATCAATAGGTATTGCTGTGGTAATAGTGCATCATATTCACATAAGTAACTGGAATGCTCTACTCACAGTTTGAGAAATACAGAAAGATGAAAGAGCGATTGGTGTCAAGATGATTTGAGTAGAAAATGAGCGCATCAATTATATGGCTTAGGGAAGAAAGATTAAAAGATGACAGTTTTTAAATAAGGAACTTTTTATAAGTATATAAATCATAATGATGATACTTGGGATAAAAAACTATGGATAAGGGTAATATTAAAGACATAAAATTAAGAGGGAGATAGGTATAAATGGATAATAGCTAATGCATACCTTGTAATAACATTGAGTTGACAAATGCCAGATGGTGGCGCTGTGGTATAAGGTGGTTGCAGCAGGAATAATGCTGCATGTGTGTCTCTTTAAGAGGGGTCTGGAAGTCTGTAACAAAATGACTTGCACCCTTTACATGCATATTAAGGTATGGACTATAGGGTGGCTATTGCACATGTGCAGTAGATGAAGGTAGAAGGAAAGAACTCCTCCATGCAAATGTCAGACACTGATTGACAGTTTGGTAGTTGCAACACAGATCCTGGGATTGTTCATGCATGCTGGGTAAACTGCTCCCTATGTCAATCTAATAGGGGGAAGGGGGATCTTTAGTATGAAGGAAGAGAAGCTTGTTAACCCTTACAAAAGTTAGGTGCATAGACAATGCACAGATACATAGACAACATTCCCATTGATTGATGATTTTTGAATGTGGTTTATGTCATGAACCACCCCTGACAACCAGGAGCCAAAGGAAATACTTTTCAATGTGTACCCTAAGAATTGGCTCCTGGTTGATTTTTGCCCTGCCAACTTCAAAGTGTAAAGACAGAAGTTTGGTCATAACCAACAAAGGATTCAGCTCATATTCCATTCCTACTGAGAAGGAGTCAAATGCCTAGAACATGAACCACCAATGTCATGAACCACCCGTGAAAACTATTTAATTTCAAGCTGTTGTTTCCTTCTTACGGAATCAGTTACACACAATGCATTTCAATAAACAAAGACAATCAATCGAAGATCATACGATCACCAATAACGTAACCAATGATTGATTGAATGCATTACAATCATCTGTGGCTAATGGCTTGGGGTGGGCACCAGAAATGGTTTAGGACAAAATATAGCCCATGCAAATATGTGGGGGCCCCCAGGGAAACAGCATTCCAGTTCCATGAATTTTTTTGCCATTCTGCAACTTGGGGTCCTGGAGAAGGTTGTGGTCCTGGGCAATTGCCCAACTGCTCCACTCCCTAAACCCAGCCCTTAACATGACCACAATCATAAACAAGCATCAAATATTGGTATGGGTAGTTTAACTCATAGACACTTTGTCATAGATCCTTGCAGGTCCAGGGGATCAGTGCCTTCTTCAATGCCACCCACCTTTCACTCCCCTGCTGCTAGCACCAGCTCTGCTAAGGCATTGCCCCTGATTCATCAATGAAATCCGCGCTCGCTGGAAGCGCGAACGTACGCGCGGCCATCGATCGCGGATTACCGTGGTCCTGACTCGAGTATGCGTGTACACTCGCCTCACTACCAGCCGGATTCCAGCCTTCACAATAGGGAGCGCGAATCTGCCAATTAAGGCGATTAGATTTCAGCTGCGCGATGCGAGCGATAATCCGATTCTGCTTGATGAATCAGGGGCATTATCTCCTCTACACACTTCCTGGTCCAGGTCATGTGACTCCCAGTCAGCCGCTCCACTACCACAGAGGACAAGAGTGTTTCACAGACATGCTCCCCCTGCTGGTGGAGATGTGCCACTTTCCTCAATGAAGTTGGGTGATCCAGCAAACCTTGAATGAATTTCTTTAGTCATTTGCTATTTGTTAGGAAATGTTTTTAATCCTGGACCAGATTGATTCCAGGTTTGCTGTATCACCCAGGTTCACTGATGAAAGTGTTTCCCCTCCAGTCTTGGGGAGCTTTATCAAATCAGGCCCAAAGTCTTGCAACAGGCTGATGTCAGTGCAGATGGTGACCAAAGGCAAAAAGTCAAGGTCAAGCCAAGGTCAGAATACCAAAAATCAAAGCACTGGCAAAAAAGTGGGTAAACATGTTGAGGATCCAGCAACTTGCACCACAACTGAAGGCACTTAAATAGGCCTGGTAGGTTCACGTGTAAAGCCTTGTGCATGCTTGCACGCCCTCTCATACCGGCACATTGTCATGATCAGCCACTGAGGGGTGTGAAGTGGGCTAGGAGGGAGATATAAGAACAGAACACTAACATATACTGTATATTAACTATTAATTAAAAATTGTATTTTTACCATAGCGCATTACCAAACATTTTTGGCAAAAACAGCATATTTATGGGCTGTGCAATGAACTGAAAAAATCTGCAATGTGAATTCATGAAATTTTTAATTCTTAGAAAAATTCTACTCGTGACCTTCACCCTGTTTTGCATGGCAGGAAGAGAGGAGAAATTACTTTAACACATCCTCAGATATCAGTAAAGCCAACAGGAGCTCTAATCCTTTCTCACTTTGTCCAAAACTAGAAGGAAACATTTTGGCTTTCAGGAAACTAGTCACAAAAATTTGATGACTTCTCTGCGGACCGAGTTATTTTCTGACGATGAGGAGCTAATTCTCGGCAGTAAATTACTACAACAAAAAGACTACTTTATAGGTGATAATTAATCTCTGAAGTGTTGTTTCAGATCAGACGGAATCCTTTATATAGTCCTTACAATGATAGGGGTGAGGAGTGAGTGAGCTCTTGTTGCTCCCCCAGGTTATATTTGCTGTTTTTTTATAGTATAAAGGTACACAGATACAAACATAACTGATCTCTTTTGCTATTTTATGATGCAAATCCTTCTCTATCAGTAATGGCTTATGTTATTTATACATTTTTTATTCTTTTTTTTATCTTTTAAGGAACTGTCACATTGTAAGGAAAAATAATTCTCAAACCTGCAGGAAGCATATGTAAATTAAAAAAAAACATATCTATAATACAACATATTGCAGCCATTCTTTACCGGGATTCTGTAAAAGTTTCCAATGATTTTGTAGATTTTCAGGCTAGGTGTATTTTATGTTTCTTTGTTTGCAGCAGTCTCAATCAAGCATCAGGAACGATAAGTAATTCAGTAATCAAGTCATAAAGAAGTGCGTGTCTTCCAGTCCCCACACGCTGCAAAGTCTCTCCCGTGCTACGCTTATTGGACACAAAGCAGGTAACGTTCCAATATACATATAAAAAACGGTGTTGGAGATGTGATCTTTGTTTCATATTACTTGGGTCTACCCATTATTTGGTTGTTTTGTTGGGGAAAAAATCAACTATTATGATCATATAGTAATAAGCACATAGCAATACAACAACAGGAGAAAACTACACTGGATTCTAGAATCATTGCAGGTAGGTGATGGGAAGTAAACCAGTGTATTATATTTTGGATGTATACTGCAAGTGCCCACAAAATTGCAGTTGGGGTTTGGATGAGGTCCTTTGATGGGCGCAGTGCTCTTACTGACAACAATTGGGCATTATTTTCCCACTGACACCAAAAATAGGTCACTTTTCCTCCCACTTTAGGACACTACTTTCCTCACTAATACCCATATTGTTGACACTGATGATGAAGAGTTTTATCATCAATGAATACCAACAAAGGAGGCTTTGACTCTTCTAATGACACTTTTGATGGGGCACCAGTCCTCCTATTGACACCAATAATGGGGAACTGTAACACCTACTGATACATACGTTTGAGCATTATTTATAGCACTGTTTAAAAATGATAGGGAATGATTTCTTCCACTGACACAAAGGATGGAACACTATTCCTCCCATCACTCACTGTTTTGCATCATTTGCACCAGTGGGAAGAAAAGTGCCCCATCAATAATTGAAATAAGGGAATCTTGCTAATTTAGGGCTATATTTACCTGATTTATTAAAGCTCTTCAAGATTTTAGAAGATAGACTATCATATGTGAACATGGGTGAAATAGTAATCCTGGAACAGAATTCTAAAAACAACATTTGCTATTGGTTAGCAAGACTAATTCTAGGTTTTCTGGATCATTCAGGTTCTCTCATGATAGTCTATCTTCCCCAGACTTGGAGGGCTTTAAAAAAAATCAGGCTAAATGGGAGGAATAGTATCCCGCCCTTGGTGACAGTGGAAGGAATAAATCAGGCCCTACAGAGTCCTACAATAGGGCGCCATTCCCCCTATTAAAATCCATTGATGGGGCACTATTTCACCCACCAATGCAAATGACTGGACACTATTTATTTTACCATTATGTATGATGGGGCACTATTCTTCTAACTGATGCCAAGGTAGGGCACCATTCTGCCTTTTAAACAATTAGGACATTATTCAACACACCAATGCACATAATGGGAAATCATTTCTACTTACTGTTATGAATGATACTATTCCTTCCACTGTCAACAGCAAGGACACTATTTCTCAGATTGATTCCAACAATAGGGCACTATTCCCCCTATTGACATATTTATTTGGGTACTTTTTCTCCCACTGATACAGATTTGGGAACTATTCTTTTGATTGATAACACCAAGAGGTTGCACCAAGAGTATGTGGGATTAACCACTACTCTTAGGATCTAGTTCCATTGACCACTCATCATTTTCTTACTGGTCATAGTCTGATCATTTTAGGAGTAAAGGACGCTGAGCAAATACTTAATTCTGAGGGCACTTAGTTTAGTGAAGAACTAGTCCTATGTCAATGTGCAATAGATCGGAGTTTCTCTGTATAAGTTTCATCTTAGGTATTAAATGATTACATGAGAATATATAATAGATAGGCAAATAGTAGGAAAGAAATATTGTGCATGAATTCCATTCCATTGAAGACCTTGACATATTCTTCTTAGGTAAATCAATACAAACAAGCATCAAACAATGGCTCCCTGTGGATTAGCTACACCAGTAAGATGTGTAAGTAAAGTGAAATGGTCAATGCCCCATCCCAAGATTACTACAATATGATTCTGCATACCACTTGTGTAGTATACCCCATAGAAAGCTATTTGTTCTCTATGTTTACTGATTATTTCCTACCCCTGGTGAATAACGGCAAACAATTTATAAAACATGACTGAGCACTAGCCTAACGATACAAATGCCAGGAAAGGTTACATCTCTCAAGGACAAGAGACTAAATTGCTTGTGTAACTGTAACACCAGAATTAGTTATCAGATAATATACAATAAAAACTTGTCTCCCAACTCTTCATTGCTCAAATGGTTATTCTACCTGCTTTTGTCTCAAAGTTAGGACAATAAGGATACTACATTAAAAAATAAAATACAATTTCCCAGTTTTCACAGGATACTAGTTGTGATAGCAGCCTTATTGTATGACCATATACTGTTACGAAGGAGAAATGCATAACAAAAATTCTAATAATGTTTACAGTCATTTCAGGTATAACTGCAGTCTTCCTGGTATGTTTGCACAGCAATGAGATGAATATTCCAGTAGATCAAAGAAACCATTATTTCAGTTTGAGGATCCAAGTCTGGCAAACTTAACCCTAGCTTAGCCTGTTCCTGTAAGCCATTACAAAAGAACCCTAATAGACTAAGGTAGACAGATCACAAACATTTAGCATATTTTGTTACATTGAGTACTACATAAAAATATTTGCCATAATGGTTCGCATGGGTATCAAGTTAGGGGCCTAGCCATACCATATGGGCAGATTTTGCCATTGGCAATATTTTTAGCCTCTTTTATGTTCTGCTGGAGATTTGTGCTGAATCTGGATGGTGGAAATAAAGATCTTGTTGAGATTCCATAGTTGGAAACCAATCATGACCATTTGACATGCACCCTACTGTCTCACTTTCCAATATGATGCCTACTTTGCTAAAACAGTGAAACAGAAAAACATATGGGAGTGTACCTGCTGTCCAAACTGCTTAGGGCATGCCGTCACAAAGCCTGGAGTTTTGGTATGCCTCCTTCTGCTACTGTCCAATAGGCTTAGTGGTTGAAAGACAGAAGGTTATTGGATGGAGGAACATTTGGGAAGTGGTCAACCTCCTCTAAGTCATGCTGAGGAGCAAGGACGGCACCGTCTAACTGATCTGTTCATACTGCAAAAAAGAGAAACATGCCAAAGGGGAATGTTAAAATATCCATCCCCTACCCCAACAAATATAAAAACTCCTAAAGAGCAGATGTTTAAGCAGGATGAATAGATTTGTATATGAATTGAGTTGAAACAAATCGGTCTATTCTCTGCTAAGTTCTTTTACTAACAAGTTGTTTCTAACATTGAACATTGAATGTCTATTCAGTAGACATTTTTTTTTGTTTTTTGTACCATTTTCCCGAAGGTCTACAGACTGCATCATGTAGAAAATTCCAACGTCATCTAAGCTGCAACAACCAAAAAAAAAAAACAATTATTAACTGTTGAAGTCATTGAGATCACACATTTTCCCCTAATCCCCTACAACAACAATATGCGTGGTGTTAAATTTTGATGTCTTCATTGCTTTACGCTTTTATTTAACTTCTGTTTAAAGCAGAACTAAAGTTCTACTTTAAAATTCTCTTTAAAAGTCTCAAAAGTCCCTTCTGAAAAACATACTTACCTACCTGATTGCTGTGGCCATCTGTCCAAAAATGTATGCTCATGCTCCTGGGACAGAATGAACTTCTGAGCACCTGCATGAGAGTTATCCCGGCCCAGCCAGTCATAATGGCCAAAGACCCAGATCCTGCAAAACTCGGTAAAGATAGTGGTGTCTGCGCATGAGCAGGGGAAGGTGAGTGCAATGAAAAAATTACAATCGGGCAGGTAAGGTTGTTTTATTACATTTTTTGTTAATTTTTGGGTTTGGTTCCCCTTCAGGTTTTAGTAATACATTTTTGAGGCAATTATTTTATTGTATGTTTGGCCAAAAGAGGTATGGTCAGTCAATATGTTCTGTAAGGAGTTCGCCTTAACACCCCAGATTTCAAAGGCATTCCATTTTTTTTGCAATGCTGTGCACTTTGCACTGTGTCTTTTTCAGTGGCTACAGCTGAGCCTAGCCCTCTGTGATTTTGCTCAAGCCCTTTGGGCTTCATCCATAGACCATAGTTCCATACCTGGCACCAGAATGCATTTGCCACCATAGTGAAAGTCTATTTTTTCAGGGCATCAGGGCAGAACATGCATGCAAAATGTCAAAGGCTCTTTGGCACTGGCATATATGCTTTGTTCTTGGATAATCAGTTGACTTGATTCCATATGATTAGGCCCATTTTTTTCATTTCAGCTTAGGCCCCACATTTTCTTGAGACACCCCTGATTGGAGGACCAGGGCATGGTACTTCATATTAAAGTTGTCCCCTCTGATTATAAGTAATCAGATGACTGCTGGTTTAATAAAGTAACTCTAGAGGTGGAGGAAGCACAGACCCACAGAATTAATCAGAAGCAGGGAGATCCTTGCACTGCAGGTCCTAAAGCAACTACTTTCTCTCCAGCAAGGAGAACATTATTCAACACAGTGGGGATCTGACTCTACACATATACATCACATATATAATAACTCTTCCTTAAAAACAGAAGCAAACTTCCTGTGGCTTGCCACTCCTGTTCTGTATACTCATAGTTATTCTGTTCTGTATAGTCATAGTATACTATGAGTATACAGAACAGGAGTGGCAAGCCACAGGAAGTTTGCTTCTGTTTTTAAGGAAGAGTTATTATATATGTGATTGGATGGTTGAAGTCAGCAGAGCTTCACCTCATTCACTAAGCTAAGTGAATTATCATTTGTGAATGGAAGATTTACTTTGCTAAATGAATAGCCTATATTCATTTGTATTGAACCCCATTGTCTTTTTAATAAACAGGATTTTGGATAGCTGGAAACATTTTTGTGTTTACAAGATATTTTAAAATGTAAATAATCATGGATCTCTTTAACCAAACCTCTTTCGAAGAGTTTATCTTAGTTGGCTTTTCTCAGAACATGCAGCTTTGTGTGTTACTTTTTGTGGCCTTATTACCAATATACATTTTTACTCTTTTTGCCAATATTTTTCTAATTTTTACAGTACTCATCAGTCCTAATCTTCACCTGCCAATGTACTATTTCCTCTGCAATCTATCACTCATTGACGTGTGCTTTTCTTCCACATGTCTTCCGAAAGTGTTGATAGATACTCTTTCTAGGCGAAGAACAATATCTGTACAAGGTTGTATAATACAAATGAACATTGGCTCGTTCCTTGGTGGCACCCAATGTCTGCTGCTGGCAGTGATGGCATATGATCGTTATGTGGCAATATGCCTGCCCTTGTATTATAAGATCATAATGAACAGGAGGATGTGTAGAAACTTGACATTCATTGTGTGGTCAGGAAGTTTATTTATGTCCATTGTCCCACCCATCTCCAGACCTTTGGTGTTCTGTGTGGAAAATAAACTGGACCATTTTGTGTGCGAGGTGTTGGCAGTTCTAGAGCTGGCCTGCGGTAAAGTCGCTTTTTATCAAATATCTATCCTCTTTGTGGGTTTGATCACTCTTGTGACCCCACTTGTGTTCATTGTGGGGTCCTATATTCTTATCATTTCATCTATATTAAAGATCCGCTCTGCTGGTGGAAGATACAAAACGTTTTCAACCTGTGCTTCTCATCTGACCGTTGTCTCTGTGTTCTTTGGGACGTGGATTACCATGTATATGGGGAAAACCAAAAGTTTTTATTCAAATCTGAAATACATCTCTGTGGTTTATGGTGTTGTCAATCCTGTGTTAAATCCACTAATATATAGCTTAAGAAATAATGAGGTGAAAGAAGCATTTAAAAAAATAATGAACAAGTATTCTTTACAGGGGCCTATGGGAATTTCTGGTCCATTAGAGACTTAGACCGAAACTCCAGGAAGATATGAAAGAAAACCAATGAAAAAAATCTTTACATTTATTTACAAATAATATCCATACTCTTTATCTATCTTTAGGGGCACAGATGTTAGCACAGTTGTAGTATAATATTTAAGCAAAGATCCTCTTTAACAAGGGTAACTAATTAAAAGATTCCAGTATTCATATGTGATACATTGTAACACTAAGTTATTATTTTTTTTATTTTATATATATTTTAATTATTTCTTTTAATTTGTCCTTATTGTTCACAATAAGCACAATACACAGAAGAACAGGAAAAGAGGCATCTGTTAACAAAAAAGTGTACAAAAAGAGAAAAAAGCCAGAGCAAATAAAAATAAGGGGAAGCAACAGGAAGGGGGATCCCATTAATAGGAGATCCAATAAAGGGCTTAAAACAGCATAATAACCTTGTACTGTACATTTAGGATTTTTTAACCGGGATATTTAAGCTCACTGAAAGGGAGGCAATGTATATTTATTGCACTGTATAATATGGAGGATCAGCTGTGTCACACTGGGCTGCTATGCTGATTTGGACTACAAAGAGTGCTGTTTGTCTTCATCTCAATGTAGTTGAATGGAGTTAGCGCACATTAAACAATTGGTTGTTAGGAATCGCTTATCGCGCCACACCTCCTAACTTATCCAGCAAGGTCATTAGCAGTAGCAAAGAGAATAAAGAAATAGCAGCATCCCCTGCTTCCCTTTAGCCGTGCAGTCAGATGTATTTTATCGACATCCCCAGCACACACTCTGAGGCTGTGCACAGCTGAAGGGGAATTTAGAGGCAGATTAGTTCCTAAATCTATCCTGCATTGCCATTGGTTGCGGGGAATTTTTAGCCTCTTTGCTCCCAGTCACCAGTGCCTGTTGTAACAATAAGCTGGACTATCTTGCTGCTCGTGTGTTATTCATCTGGTTTACTGTTGCTGACCTTGCCTGTTTCTGACCCTGTAAGTTCATGGTGCCTGGACCAACCTTTTGCCTGTGACCTCAACTATTTTTGTGTCTTGCCCTTGTGTACTTCATCGGGTGAATGGATTACCTGTGTTTGACCCCTTGCCCTGTATTCTGAACTTCAGAATACGTTCTGTTGGAATCTTGGTACTGTTGGAATCTTGGTACTGCTTTACCTGTGGGCTTCTGGTCCTCTGCAGGCCCATCCCCAGACACCATCCCTTGTGCACTAAGTCCTGGGGTCAACCGTTTGCTGGGAAATGCAACCAGTCTCACGAATGGCTTGCTTAATGTGAAGAGTGCGGCATTAGATTGGGGACTGGTCTCTGTTGAGTTTTGTTGTTGAATCAGGGCCTTACATTGGTAAGTTTCAATTTTTTTTTCTTGAGTTTAGGTTTTAACCACCGCTGACGACCAGGAGCCAAAGTAAATATTATTCACTGTGTACCCTAAAAATTGGCTCCCAATTGATTTTTGCCCTGCCAACTTCAAAGTGTAAAGGCTTAAATTTGGTCAAATGCCTAGAACATGATCCTCCAATGTCATAAACCACCCTTGAAAACTATTTAATGTCAAGCTGTTGTTTCATTCTTACAGAATCAGTTACACACAATGCATTTCAATGAACAAAGACAATCCATCAAAGATCATAAGGCCATCGATAACGTAACCAATTATTAATTGAATGCATTACAAGCATCTGTGGCTAATGGCTTGGAGTGGGCACCATAGATGGTTTAGGACAAAATATAGCCCATGCAAATACGTGGGGGCCCCCAAATACACAGCATTCCAGTTCCATGAAATTTTTGCCATTCTGTCAATTGTGAGTAAACATGCTGAGGATCCCGCAACTTGCACCACAACTGAAGGCACTTAAATAGCCCTGGTAGGTGCATGTCTGCCATGTGTGTACTCACATGCGTGTACAGTCTTGTGCACGTGCCCTCATACCTGCACATTCTCATGAGCAGGGGTATGCAGTGGGCAAGGAGGGAGATACAAGAACAGAACAGTAACATATACTGTATATTAACTATTAATTAAAAATGGTAATTTTATCATATTCATATTTTACCGTAGTGCAATAATTTATGAGGTTTTCATACCTGCAATAAATCCTTTAATACACAGCACAAAATAATAATGTGAAGGAGACATTTATGAAATTTATTTTAAGTGTTCTTTGTAAGGATCCAAAAATGTATTTTAAATGAAAGATAAAAAATAAGAGAATAGAATATTCAGTTATTCATTACTAATAATAAAATATATATACATATACACATAAATATTTATTATATATATGAAGATAATAATGGCTCTTCACTTAGCATAATGCATTATTAATCCTGCATCTATTATTACTTATGAATGAGGTGATGCTTTGATCATTTTAGGTATCCAATCATGTACAAATTCCTTTAACTTAGTTGCTATTAAGTATTTAATGTCAAGCTGTTGTTTCATTCTTACAGAATCAGTTACACACAATGCATTTCAATGAACAAAGACAATCCATCAAAGATCATAAGGCCACCGATAACGTAACTAATTATTAATTGAATGCATTACAAGCATCTGTGGCTAATGGCTTGGAGTGGGCACCATAGATGGTTTAGGACAAAATATAGCCCATGCAAATATGTGGGGGCCCCCAAATACACAGCATTCCAGTTCCATGAAAATTTTGCCATTCTGTCCATTGGTGGTCCTTGGCAATTGCCCATCTGCCCCACTCCCTAAACCCAGCCCTTAACACTTCTTTGGTGCAGGGTGAGAAATACTGCCTAAGAAGACTTATAATTTACTGTAAGCAAAACATTCTATTTATTTAGATTTTGGGGAGCCAGTAATAAAAAGAAATCCTCCTAATTTTCATTTAGTTCAATTATACCACTGTGTTTATAAAGTGAGCCATTGTTATCACCCAGCATTGACTTTCTTTACTTTAAAAATAACAAAAAGGTTAATTGTTCCTTAATTTAAGTTCACAGAGCTTTGCAATTAACTGAATAAGTCAGTGGGAGGCTTTTTAATTGTGTTTTTCCAACTATAAGTTTACTTTTGATTAATCATGAACATTAATTCTGAAGGCCACTTAAATATACATGGATGTCACATGGAACTCAAATTAGCCCCAGCATTACAATGTTGTAAAGGTTGGGGCCAGTTTGAGTGAGGAAACTCACTATTGGGAATTTTGTAACATGTTGTAAGGTAAAGTAAATATGAGTAAAAAACTGTATGATATTGAACAGTGAACAATATAGATTTACCTATTGTACATTTCATATATTGGCTTATTACATCATCCTGAAGAAGCAAATAAGTTTGTTAGCGAAATGCGTTGTAGGTAGAGACTCAACCAACAGTTGATGGTGTCTATGATGATTTTTTTGGCTTTTATTTGTGATTTTAGATGTTTTAAATTCAAAATAATAATCATATAAAGAAAGAGAGAAAAGAAAAGACAGGCTTTTTGGCAGTAAAGTGCGAAAACAATAATGATTTATTAACATATACTTTAGCCTTAGATACAACATAGACCTTCTATGCTATACATCTGGGTTATACATAATAGTGCCTAATTTTCAGGTTACAGGTTCAAGCATCCTGATAAAGATATTAGTTGTAGTCATAAAAAGCAACTTGTGATTATGTGTCTCAAGAGCCGACACGTTTCGCCAGCAAGGCTCCTTTAGAGGGATATTGAGATCACAAAGTTGGAAAAAGAATAACAACAGCTGACAAATACAAGAAAATAGAATAGTATAAATATGAAGGTTTAAGAATTCATTAAAACATTTCATATACTATGAAAACAAGTTTCAATTTGATGGAAAATAAGTAATATATACAACAAAAATACATGACTACTGTGCTTTAAAATCAAACAAAAGGGTACCAGGGGAGTATCCACCCCAGAGTACCCTCAAGGATAATACTAAAGATAAGGGAATAATAAGAAAGGTCAAATATGGGTATACATTACATTTTTATTACAATTCAAAATAATAAAGCTTGCTGGCATTTTAATGTTTTTTGTATGATATATAAAGATGCTATTAAGATTTAGTTTTGATTTACAGGCAATGTTTTCATTAAATTTTTTGGAACATGTTCTCACAAGTACCCATGACACCCCCAACACTTTTTTTATATGTTATGCTATGTTCAGAGACTTTGTAATTATCTTGGCAGGCACCTTTTTTGACTATTATTCTCAATGAAAAACAACATACTTTTTATTTTTATTTATTAAAGTTATAATCAGAAGTTTTGCAAAGGCTTTATTATTGCACACAGAAGCAAAGTCATTTAACAGTCTGAGGTCAGGGCAGGTGGCAGTCAAAGGCAAAAGTCCTGATTTATTAAAGCTCTTCAAGGCTGGAATGGATATTCTAAAGTCATTCTAAAGTCATTTGCTATTTGTTGGCAAATGTTTTCAACCGACCAGATCCATTCCAGGTTTGGTGGATCACCCAGGTTCACTGATGAAAGTGTATCCTCTCCAGTTTAGAGAGGATACAGTTTAATAAATCAGGCCAAAAGTCTTGCAACTAGCTGACGTCGGGGTAGGCATTGCAGTGCTCAACCCAGAATTTTTTTTAAGCCGTGTGGGAAGAAATTGTAGGTGGGTGGCAGCACCTGTATTGTGACCAAACTCTTTAGTAACCACCCAAAAACAGCCGGGTGGGTGCTGAAAACTGCCGGGTGGTTCACCCAGCTAAAAGGGCCTGGGGAGAACCTTGCATTGATCCAAAGGCAAAGTGGAAGTCAAGGTCAAGCCAAGGTCAGAATCCCAAAAGTCAGAACCCTGGGCAAAATAGTGAGTAAACATGCTGAGGATCCCGCAACTTGCACCACAACTTAAGGCACTTAAATAGCCCTGGTAGGTGCATGTCTGCCATGTGTGTACCCACATGTGTACATGTGTAAAGTCTTGTGCATGGTTGCACCTGTCCTCATACCTGCACATTCTCATGAGCAGGGGTATACAGTGGGCAAGGAGGGAGCTACCAGAACAAAACAGTAACATATACTGTATATTAACTATTAATTAAAAATGGTAATTTTATCATATTCAATTTTTACCATAGTGCATTATTTACGGGGTTTTCATACCTGCAATAAATCCTTTAATACACAGCACGAAATAATAATGTTAAGGAGACATTTATGAAATTTATTTGTAAGGGTCCAAAAAATGTATTTTAGATGAAAGATAAAAAATAAGAGAATAGAATATTCAGTTATTCATTACTACTAATAAAATATATATACATATACACATATATATATATATATATATTATATATATGAAGATAATAATGGCTCTGCACTTAGCATAATGCATTATTCATCCTGCATCTATTATTACTTATGAATGAGGTGATGCTTTGATCATTTTAGGTATCCAATCATGTACAAATTCCTTTAACTTAGTTGTATTAAGTAATGAGATAAATCTCAAAATCAAACCCAGGATCACCCAGCTTCACTAATGAAAGTGTATCCTCTTTAGCCTTGGAGAGCTTTCACAAATCAGGGCAAATGTGTGTAAAGTCCCCTAATTTTGGAAGAACAATTTGTAATGGTAAACAGCCACTGTCTAAATGATAAGTAGTAAGACATTTGCATAAAGAAAGCCAATACTGTAGGATAAGCTGAAGCATTTTATTCTTAAGCCATATAGCCGTTTCTCTACACCTTTTCATAGTGACATAGGGGCTTCAGTTTGAAGATTAGTTAGGGTTCGGCCCCTTTACTTGCAAGAATTCGTGTTTATTATTCGCCAACCAGCTACAGCACTAGCACAATCAAAGATTAGGTAATGAACATGTACCTTAACTTTTTATGTGCCAGTTTATAGCATATCTGTCCATTATTAGTTCCTCCAGTAGGTCCTTCACTGGTGGTAATGCCATCTGAGTGGCAGATAGCTATGTCTTCAACTGTCTTTCCTGTCTCTTTAAAAGGAGCCCAGATGGTCAAAGTTGGTTCTAGTCACATTCAATCCCCTAGTGTTCTTTACAGAAGTAAGCTGCAAATCTCCAATATAAACTATTCACACATTAATTCATCAGAGTCTACTAACTTTTGGGTAATTGTCCTTCTGACAATATTTTTTAATCCCATATTCTTACTGTATGTGGGTGTAGAATTGATGAAAGATATTATCTGCCAGCACCACCTACCCAAAGAAGCTTTGAAGATAATTGATAATAGCTTCCACGGAGATCTTTTCATTTCACAGCTCAGTTTGAATCACTGTCCAACAAATATACGGGAAAGGTCAACCATCTGTGATTCCCATGGAGGTATACTCACAAAGGCTTTTACCACCATTAGCTGGGTGGGTGCTGGCTTGTATTTTCTATACAATTTAATTTGTATCCTGTCAAATCAAGCCAAAAATGCAATAATGGCCCAATTATAAAAATACTTCAAACACTCCAATTGAGTGTTCTTTCACATTTATCTAAAACTGATATGGAATACAGTGCAGTAATTCTGCAGCATAGCAATATTTTCTCCAAAGGCTTTTTGCAAACAGCATACTCCTCTTCAGTCCAGTCTATGAATCCTTAGTTTCTTCATGTCATAAATTCATCTTTCCCATATCTGGTATATGGAATCTGTTTCCTCTACTCCCGCTGTAGAATGACATTGCTTTCTAACAGCAATCTTATACTGAAAAACCCCTTTTAAAAGGAACAAAATTGTATTGTCAACTACTGAGAAGAAACTTAAAATCATCTTTTGGGTGAATATTTAAAATGTGCACAGGTTCACTTTACGGCTGACATGAGCCAGTCCTCTTTGAAGTTGAAAGACCCCCAGTTTTGTCCAATCCAGCTTCTTTGAGAAAAGGGAATTCGGTGCATACCCGTTAGTGCACCATCATAATGTCAAAGAGTAAGAAAAAAGAGAAAGAATCCATGTTACTGACAGACTGGACAGAAGTCTGCGGGATTAAGGGTAAATATAAATAAAATTTTTAAAAGCAGTAGTATATAGAATTTAGGGAAAGGTCGACAGTTTAAGGAACAAAGATGTGGAGTTCGATTTTAGGGTATACTGACAGACTAAACAGAAGACTGCAGGATTAAGGGTATATGTATGTTAGGTTATGTATTATCCGGCCAACGCAGGCCAATGCAGGACAGCGCGCCCGGTTATTCTCTCCAGCATCGCTTGCAGCAGCAGGGGAGACCAGGCAAATAGCTGTCAGTCCTGTGCTTTGCAGCCTGTGGCATCCCCGGTTACCCTTTGGCTGTGAATGGTTTCCTGGCATCCCCTGCTCTAAGGCTGTGTGCAGCTAAAGGGGATTCGGTTAAGCAGAGTAGTTCCTAAACTCAGTCCTGCACTGCCATTGGCTGCCAGGGCTTTATAGCCTCTCTGCTCCCAGATATCATTGCCCGTTGTAACGTTTAGCTGGGCTGATCTGTGCTGGAGTGTGTTTCATGTGATTTACTGTTGCTGACCATTGCCCGTTCCCGACCTATTGATTGTACGTAGCCCGGACCAACCTTTTGCATGTAATCCTGACTCTGCTAGTGCTACTCCCTCTATACCTCCTCTGGTGGAATGATCACCCATGTAGGACCTAGGCTTTTTTACTCTAGATTTGACTCTGAAGAACTTTGTACTGCCTAATTTGTAGGCTCCTGGTCCTCTGCCAGCCCTTCCTCTGACATCATCCCTTGCACATTAAGTCCTAGGGGCAGCAGTGTGCTGGGAGACGCAACGAGTCTCCTGAGGTTGAGCAAGAGTTTGCTAGAGGTGAAGACTGTGGGGTTAGTTTGGGGGACTGGCATCTGGCAAGTACTGGTGCAGGACCAGGGCTTTACAATGTACAGGGAATTTTTAAAAACAGTGGTATAGGGACTTGAAGGAGAAGAGTTTAGAGCAGGGGTGTCAAACTCAAATACACAGAGGGCCAAAATTAAAAACTTAGACAAAGTCGCTGGCCAACCTTTGAGGAAATTGAGGAAATTTTTCCTTATAATTAGATATAAACCCTTTTCATATGGCAACAAAGAGGTTTTGTTTCAAATTGTTTTTTTTTTAATTGTAGGTTTTATTTTAATATGAAATAAGTATTTAAAATACTTTTATTAATTGAAGAAAAATGTATATTTTTTTCATTAGTATGTAAATATATATATATATATATATATATATATATATATATATATATATTACCCATAAATCTCCTTCCAGTTTCTGACTTTAATATTGAGAAAAGTCTTTTGGGAAAGTGTAAGCAATGTCTTGAAATTGTACCATTACATGATATTATTGTTTAAAAAATAATATTTATTATTTGTAAAAAAAAATAATATATACAGTATTTACCATAAATCTCTTTCCAATTTCTATTAAATGGTTATTTTTTTTTGAATATCCTTAACTGTACTTATTACAGGATATCTAGGAAGTCAATGACTTTCATAACACAATATAGTAAAATCAAACATTTTTAATGAGAACAATATATAATAATAATAATGTTATTAAAAATATTAGTTTCTAATATCTGGATAACTTTTGACTTAAAAAAAAATTGAATCATATTGAATCATTTTTGTGGATTCCCTTTTACATTATATTAAAAATATATTTTATAATTGCAATAATAAAATACATATATATAGGGCCTTCAAAATGTTTCCACACTTTTATATTTTCGTTTGAAAGGTGGAGCTTGGGAAGAGTAATACTTGGCTGGCAGACCTTGCAGTTTAATACGTTGTCACCCTTTTTTAAAGATGGTTAGAAAATGTACAAATTGCACCTAAAAGGAACATTGTTCTGTCACACTCCAATTCATCTTTGCATGTGTGTTCAGTATGGTGATAAGGTTTTCTCTCGTAGCGTCATATATGAATGGATTGAAATGTTTGAGAATGACTCTACCAGTATAACAGTTGCATAGCGCTCCAGACATCCAGGTACAGCCACATATATAAGGAATGAGGAGAGAACCCTGGAGCCAATTTACAAAAAATGAAGAAAATTAGTGAAAATCAGAATATGTTCTCAACCAAAAACATTTTTTTCTGATGGCATTAAAAAGTTGGTACAATGCTGGGAAAAATGCATCACTAAGAAGGGTGACTGTGTAGAAAATTGAGTTAAAAGAGAGTAAAAAATGTGCTGAAACTTTTTGAGGACCCTTTTATTTATCTATATATATATATATATATATATATATATATATATATTTAAAATAAATCCCCTTTCAATTTTTTCCAAAATGTTTGGGAAAGTTTTTTTCATACAAAATAGGGCTCTGGCTAGCTGCACGCTCTGCATGGCACAATATTAACTATCTCTTAATCCTCTGCACCATAACCAGACATCACTTGGAATACCTACAATCCCTAACTTAATAATCTTCCCCTCAATGAAGAACCATAATGAAGTTATGTAAACAGATAAACAGTATCCGTGCATCCCCTGAGGAAGCAAATTGCATCGGGGTTAGAGAGATGCCTTTATTTTGATCTTTTAGGGAATTTCCTTGTCTGTTCTTAGGGTCTCGCTTTCCATGATTTTATTGGGAAGGACACCAAATTGAAACCTTTTGATATACTTTATCTTTGCATGAAAACCACAACTCCCTCTTAACAGGGTAACATTCAAAAATCCGGCAACCTCCGGACCTGAGGAGTGCTGGATTTTCGAAAATTCTGGATTTTTGAAGGTTATACCTCCACAATCAGGCCAGCCTTCTTCAGGCAGCAGGGACGGCAGCAGGGACGTCTCAATGTGTAGCAAGCAACACCTAACAGCAGCATCAAACCATAAGTGGCCAAACAGTGTACTACAGTCCTTGTATTGAAAATGCACTTCGAAACTCATGCCGGAAAACTGAAGGAACCAGATTATTGATGGCCGGAATGTCAATTGTCAACCTGTACAATATACTTGAATTTGCTCCACAAAAAACCCCTGCTTTCTTACTTCCATTTGGTACTCCATTTTGTTTTGAGGGGGCAGCTGCCTTTATCCTTCATGGGAAGCAGGACAAGCAATTTTCTCTGTCTTTTCAGGTTTAACCCTCAAATCTAAGGTAGACAAAAAGGAACAGCTATGTTTAATTGTGTGCGAAGTCAAATTTGCAGAGTTGTTCTTCAGTTCTGTTCTGCTACAAATGTTTTCTGTAAATTTATTCAATAATTTTAACTCTACTGGTGTCTGGAATCCTTGGCTCCTGGTTGTGTTGAATGTCCATTCTGACTAATCTACATTGGCAAAACCCTCAACTAAAAAGGGGTTGGCTGATTATTGATTGCTTATCAAAGTGTAATATCACCTCTCCAGAAAAGGAAATGCTTAACTTAGTGAATACAGTGAAAATTCACTGAAAACCATACTCAGGAACAAGCAAGGTAATTAAAAAAACAAAAAACACTTATTAAATTAAAACTCAGTCCAATTCAAATCACTGTTAGTAGTGTTGGTGTTTGAATTCGGGTTGTCCTTATATTCGACCTGAATATGGCTATTGGAATTCGGATAGACCTGACCCGAAAAACACAGGATTCTACTTCGTGTGTAAAAATATGTGGAAAAAAAGAGGCTTTATTCTTAAAGTAATTTATTGAATGTGTGTGATTTGTGTAACTAACTTTTGTAGTTTACAGGTTATCCCACAATGACAGGATGATTCCCACGGCTGCACAGCCGTGGCAATCCTCCTGTCAGTGTGGGATCCTCAGGCACAAGAGGTTAAATGAGGACAAGTCTCCACATTCATTCACCTCTAGTGCTCTGCGATTGACTGAGGAAAGGAAAATCCTGTCATCAGGGTTTACCTTTCCTTAGCCAATCATGCTAATCTGAGATCAGTTCCCATGGTCACCGGGCTGTACTTATCATTGATAAGTACAACCCAGGGAGCGTGGGAACCTGCGGTCACAGCTGATTGGAGGTAAGTGAGTAATGATTGGAGTTTCTCAATTGAGAGTTCATTTGCATTTCAGTTTCCACGGTCACCGGGCTGATAAGTACATCCCGGTGACTGTGGGAACCCCGGTCACAGCTGATTGGAGGTACGCGAGTGCTTACAATCAGCTGTCCAGAGTCCAGATAAACTCTATTGAGAGTTCAACTGCAGTTCAATTGCCATGGTCACTTGGCTGCTAAGTACAGCCCAGGGAGCGTGGGAACTTGCGGTCACGTTACACTGTTCCGTATGTGTTCTTGGATAGAGATTCTCTATCCAAGAACACATACTACAGTTACTCTAGGGCTGCAAGAGCAATCAGGGGAGCTGAGCTGTCAGCTCTGCTCCCCTGATTGCCCCTACAGTTCTACAGAGTCCCGAATAATAATCAGAATTTCCCCCCCATAGGCTTTAATGGTGTTCAAATTTGGCGTTCAATCACCTGAAAAATATAGGGCTATTCAATAACAGAGATAATTTCGATTAACAAAGGCAAACATGTTAAAGGCTGTGTGGCAGCCATGAGTCCCTACATGAAGTGAAGAAAAGAAGCCCCCCAGGGACAAAATGGGCCCCAATAGACTGATGAGGATAGGCTTTTATGAGTGAATCTGAACGATCCAGCAAACTCCCTATGATAGTCTTCTCCTGTCTTAGAGAACTGTAATAAATCAGGCCCAAAGTGTTAAATACAATTACGTTTACCAAATGTAAAAAAAAGAAAGTGATGGAAGCCATCAAAGTACGACTTGAAGTTAGATTCCTTTAAATGAACAAATTACCTAAAACCATACACACTTGCGTACAAACCAAATTTTAGAAAATAAATCTGAAAATGTTATTAGAAAAAGAATCTTGGTTTATAATGTGATTGGATCCTGTTCATGTGATCAGCATGTCAGCCAAGACTTGACAAAAGAAATAAAAAAGAAATAATAAGCAGGTTGGAGGCTTTATTGACAAAATAACACTAGACATGTCACTGAAGCCTGAAAGTGGTAATATAAATCTTTATATTACCCTAACTGTTAGATACAATATAGTTTTTTAAAGAACATATACGTAATATAAATTTTTTTTTTGCAACATTTGTTAATGATACAGTAAAAATAAATAAAAACAATCTAAACCTCCATTTAAACAGAGTAGCAAATAAAAAGTATCTTTACTATTCTATACTAATGTTTAGGTAGGCAAATTATTCATAGCAGTTTATTTATAGATGGATTGACTCACAATTTAGTAAAAAAGATGTGTAAATGGTGAAAGTTGCGCCACACATTTTTAATTAAATCCAATGTAAAAACTGAACACATTTTGGGTAGAGGTTGGGTGAAAATATTTAATAGACCCCACTGAGTCATTTTAGGTTTCACAAACCTCCTATCGTTGGCCTGATTGACATCAATGATCTCTGGGTTTCGGTTTCATTCCATGTTTCCTCTGGGTACTGGGACCAATAAACAACGGAATCAATAATTATTGCCAAGTTTAAAAAAAGAACAGAATAAAAAACATATGCAAAACAATAAGGGAGCATATTTATAAAACAGTTAATGTAGCATTCATCAATCTTTTTCTTCAGGTGAATTAACTTTATGTGGTTTAATAGGAACACTGGAACAGCACAGGGAAGTTGGCTGGGAACCAACAGACTGGACAAAAATGGGTTAACACAGGAGCTGGACAGAGGAAATGCTGGATTAAGCAACAGGAACTAGCTAAACAGAACTAGGGGCTTGATACTAATGGAGACTTGTTGCACGAACGCTGTGTCTGAGCTAGCTATATAGCCCAGGGATGGTCAAGAGGCTATTTTCTGATTGGCTGGTGAAAAGCTTGCTAAGGTAGGCACGCCCAGTCACAACTGCCCGCATGCACAGGAGGGAGGCACTTGCGCTTTAGTGTAGAAGAGGTAAGTGTGACATTAAAATTAGCAGATAAGAGCTCCCTATACCTAGTCACCCCACTGGTAGTCATCTTTGGTCTAGGTCACGGCGGGGGTAGAAATAAGGGAAACATAAGGAAAAGGGGGAGGGAAGGGGGCAGGGTTACCAGGGTCCCAGGTGTTGTAGAACTTGTTAAGGTTGTTCTTAAGGGTCAGTTTGTCGTTAACCATTATCCAGTTAAATTTGGTGTTTTTTTGGTGAACTTGAGGGGGATAATGGAAGCTTTATAGCTTTATAGGTAAGCAATAGGTATCCTTGCGGCTAACAAGAGATATTTAATTAGTCTAGTCAACTGTTTTGACTAATTAGAGGTAATATCCTCTAAGTTAGAAAAAAGAGTGCTCTCTACTTTTCTTGGGATGTTGACCTTGGTGACAGATTGTATTAGGTTATAAATGCGCATCCAAAATCTCTGAAGCCTAGGACATCTCCACCAAGTATGGTGTACAGTGCCCATCAGGCCGCATTCTCGATAACAAAGACGTGAGACAGAAGGGTTGACTTTATGGATCCTAGCCGGGACCAGGGACCATCCCATCAAGACCTTGTAGTTGGCCTCTATTATCGAAGTGTTTTATCTTTTGCAAATTGACATCGACAAATCCTAGCATTCGTGCAAACTTCACTCCACCTCCAGGTCTGATTCCCATTGTTTCATATAGTAAAGTTTTTTTTTCTTCTGTTATAAACTATCGAGATCCTCCCTTTGGATTCCTATATAAAACTACAAGATTTTTTACAAACCCTGTGCTCTGGTAGGGTGGACCTATCTCTTTGAGTTTATTTTGAATGATTTGTTGATAACAAAAACATTTTAGTGTGTGGAAGGGATAGTTTCTCTTGTAGATGGGAGAAGCTCAGGATAGCCTTGCCATTTAAAAGATTTCCAAAATGCAGACTAAAGTTTGTTTTTTGTCCATCCCAAACTGAAAGAGCGTATGAAAGTGAGGGATAGAGAGTCGCAGGTCGCCTAGAGGAAGGGATCCACACAAGGTTCTTAATCGATATCGAAGGGCAGGCCAAAGCCTCCAGGTCAGTCTATTGTGGTTTCAGATGTGAAAGGGTATTGCTGCAATTTGGGCCGCTCTGTGGTAAAACAATATGTTGGGCATTCCCAGCTCTCCCAGTTTCATAGAAGTATACAGAGTGGTAGGGATGAGCGAGCGAGATTTGTAATTTCTTTGTCACTGCGAATCTGGCGTTTCTGGCTTACCTAAAATGTAAGCAAGAAAGGCCTTGCGATTTGCCATGAGGTCGTGATCTCTCCGAACGAATGAGGGAAAAAGCAGGGGGCGGTAACGCAGAGAAATTTTGGTAAACCAATCATTTGCTCCAAGGATGCACAGCAAGGCCCAGCAGCCAATCAGGAGACATCTGAGCACAGGTAAATATATACAGGAAAGGAAGGAGGGGTTAGTCACTCCATCTTGTGTTCTGTGTAAGGGATAGATGCAGGGAGAGACGTGTAGTGTGACAGGGACAGTGTAGGAGCCTTCTTATTTAATTGTTAGCTGCATAGTTCTGTGTTTTATAGGGCAAATATCCTGTACTACTGTTAAGTACAGGATATTGTGTATGTAGAATAGGTTAGGCAGACATTTCTACTTTTACATGAGCTACTAGCTAGTCAGTTTTGTTAAATTGTCAGCAGTCGGTGTCAGCTGAGCTTGCCTCGGTTGAATTTTTCCTCTAGTTATGGCAATGTACAGGGGTGGAATTCATCGCTAATGTGATGCTTGCCATTGTGCCAGCTAGCAATATACTTTACATTTCTGCTGCTTCCGGGAGGCTAACAAACTGCAGATGAAAACCTCCAGTACTGCCACACTGATAGGTACCATTGGTTGGCATTCATGTCATCCACTTCATGATGCAAACTATCAATATCGTCCACCTTCCTACCGCTTTTGGCCACAGACCACAGCAACAGTGCTGGGGCACAAAACATCTTGGTATGGTTCTTCTACGTTTAATCACAAATTTCAGATATTTGTATTACATACTTCTGGGTGGCATTGATGATGGACTACACCCAGCTCTAGATGCCAGTTACCAATGGCCA
>NC_092861.1:6249098-6262317 GCF_032062135.1 Pyxicephalus adspersus | reverse complement strand
TAACAAGCACACAGCAGAGTCCTGAGAAGAATTGTGCACAGATATACCCGGGTATATATACAGTCTATAACCACAAATACCTCCAGTAATGATCAGTGTCAGGATAAGTTGCAGAGGCCTCTGGAGTTGATTGTAGTAAAGATGTCCTGATGAGATGATCCTCAAAACAGCAGGGAAATCCTCCAACCGGCAATTGTGCTGTGTATGCTGTGATCCTGGATTGCAGGGATGCAGGCAAAATCTCTGGAGTTCAGGAACAATCTATCTGCCCTACCACTTAGACCCTAGCAATAACACTAATCTACCAATGCAACCGGACCTCTGCTACCTATGGGCCATCGGATGCCTAACCTATGCTAGATGTAACTAGACAGAGAGTGCAGATCAGCAAAGATAACTGAAAAGGGCAGCACACATATATATTTGTGTATATAGCTCATACACTGACAGTAGGGATATCCCAAAGTGATCTCTGATAAGATATCACATATACCCCAATAATACAGAGGGAATTATTATAATAATGTACTACACACAGACAAGGCAGTCAGTGTGTTCTGGGAGGGGATGCAAGCACCTACCATGGCTGAGCACATGTTCTCATCTCTCTCCCTGTACCTCCTGCATTTCTCTATATCCTGATGGGGTTTCCCAAGCCACTATCAGGGGCAGGAAAACTTCAACAACTTTATTTGCTATTTACAAAATTACAATTTAGCAAGAAGATAGAAAAAGGCAGACCCCTACAGAGGCATAATAAAATCTTTTGAATACCTCTTGGCAAAAAACAAAGCAAAAAAGGTCAGCAAAGCCGACCAAAATGGGAGCAGGATCTGCTGGGGAGGTGATGATTGCTAATGTTAGGCTAATATACCAGGGTGCTTTTAACCCAAACAAAAGTAATAAACCAAACAAATGAAATGAACAGCAAATAGGGAGAGATAAATATAAAAAGAAAACTAATAGGGGTCATACGGTGTTTGTTAAGGCAAAATGTTCTGCCATTGCTAAATAGGGAAACTGGGAAGTTAAAAATAAAAAGGGCCATACACTGTTTCTGTGAGAAGAAACTTGGAAATTTAGAATCACTCTCAAGCCTGGATGTTTGAAATGTGCATAGGTTCTCTTTACTCCATTCCGCATCACTTTACTTGGTGATTTAAACCTAACTCCTTACTTTGGCATCTACTAATTAACAGGCAAAATGTGAGTCACAATTTACGCAATCCTCTAAAAATTTAGAAAATTGCATGAATATTTACATGCTGTTTTATAATTTTGCTTCTAACTAAATTGCAGAAAATCCTTTTAACTTCGTAGAGGTAAAAAAGTTGTTAAAAGTAGTAGCCCCGAGTCACACTCGGGGTATGTAAACCTATGGGAAGGTTAGTAAATAGAGCGCTTACCTGATCCGCAATCAGGAATGCAATACATTGGATTTTTTTGTGTAAAAGCAGTACATTGTTTTCAAGAAAATTTATTTTACACTATATATAATAGTATGAGTATAATATGTATTTTTTTTTTTAAATTTAAAAAAATTAAAACATTTTTTTAAATGTATAGGTTTTTTAATTTATTAAATTTATTGTTTTTACATTTTTTTTGTGTTTCAAAGTTTATTATACTCATACTATTATGCTGTTCACATACATGAAAATGTGAAAAATCAGGATGTTTGCTTGCACATGATTGGATGGCTGAAGTCAGCTGGACTTCAATAAATTAAGTGATTTGAATCACTTTACTAAATTAACAGCCTTAGCTGCTTTAGCAATTCAAACCCATTGATTTGCACTTTGTAATCAATTAAAAGTATTGATCAAAATTATATTCTATCAGTTATGGTGTAAAAATTTTATAAAAAAAAACAATAAAGAAAACTTTATTTTCAAATGCAAATCAAAAACATCATGATAAATCTGAGTATTAAATGGATCAATAGGACATCCAGAACACTTGGATTTTGTGAAGGGGATGTCAGCAATAAAAGCCTTCTCTCATGAAAGAGTTTCTGTAAAATTATGCTAAAAATGAAAAAGGCACTGATCAGTCCAGAAAAAGTGACTGCTCACTGAGAAAGAACTTGTACATCACCAGAATGCCATGTATGTTGTAGGAAAGGGGAAGTCAAGAAAGCAGGAATTCCGTTTTAAGAATAAAAAAGTATTCAAATAAATATTTTTTTTATTGAAGGTTCCATTTTATCCAGTTAATATTAAAAATGTATGTAATAATTATAAAATAATGAATGAAATAAAACAAAAATGAAAATGTTTTTAATATATATATATATATAAATACAGTTAGGTCCATAAATATTTGGACAGAGACAACTTTTTTGCTAATTTTCTGCACATAATTTTAAATGAAACAACTAACAAGTACGTGTATAAAAAAAAGCTTTAGTTCCTCACATTTTTATGCAATGTTTTTGTTCAACCCACTGAATTAAAGCTAAAAGTCTAAGTTGTTTCATTTAAAATTTAAAATTAAATGTGGTACAGAACCAAAATTAAAAAAAAGTTGTCTCTGTCTATATATTTATGGACCTAACAGTGTATATATAAATATATATTAACCCATAAATCTTCTAATTTCTGAATTTAAAATTTGAGAAAAGTTTTATTGAGAAAGTGTGAGCAATGTCTTTGAATTGTACCATCACAGGATATTAATATTGTTACTGAAAAAAAAGCATAAAAAAATATGTTTACCATAAATCTTCTTTCAGTTTCTAATTATATTGATAAATGTATTTCTGGGAATGTCATAGAACTGTACCCTTTACAGAATATCTGGGATGCTTATCACTTAAAATATAATCAAATGAACATTTTTAAAATTATGGATTTCTTTTTGTCATATTATTATTAAGAAACATTTGTTATTTGTAGAAAAAAATATTTAAATATGTTTTCCTCTAAATCTCCCTCCAGTTTCTATTAATATTGACAAAACTATTTTTGGGAAAGGGTATAAAACATTTCAATCTAATAAATTTTTGTTTTAATACATTTTAAGTTTAAAAACTTTTTTATTTTATTGGTGTGTTCCCTTTTATCGTGGTATTATTGTTTAACATATTGTTTAATAGTTTTAGCATGTGTTTAAACGTTTTTTTTAAGGGTTTTTATATATTACAATAAATCTACAAGTTTTTAAATAAATTGATCAAATTAGTTTTTGAAACGTCTTTAACTTGTACCTGTTACAAGATATCTTTGTAGCATAAGAAATACATTTTTTATATATAAAAATGGATAATATGTAATGTATATTACACTATATTTTTACAATTTTAATTACAATAAATATAAATTTATTGCAATAAAACTCCTTACAGTTTCTAATTATGTTGATACAATTCTTTTTGGGAAAGTGTTCTGAAACTGGGCACCTTGTGACATCATAATATAAATATATCATTAATATATCAATTAATTTGAATTTTATTGTGGATTCCCTTTTATCATATATATATATATATATATATATATATATATTCATTGAATAAAATTTGTTTAATTTTTTCATGTTACCAAAAGCTTTGTGCCAATAAAGAATAAATGGGTAGCTCATGACTTTAAATTGGGCAGCTTATGACCTACATATACATACATACATATATAGATATATATCATAATCAATCAATTTTCATTTTATTGTTTGTTCCCTTTATCATTTTAGTGTGTAAAAGGGAACCCAATAAACAATGTATATTTACAATAATTTTTAATTATATTAATACAACTCTTAATGGGAAAGTATTACCAATGTCTTTGATTTGTACCCCTCACAGGATATCTGGGTAGCTTAACTCTACAAAGAATAATTTCCAATTTTAAACATGGAACTCAATAACCAAACCATAAAAGAATTTATTTTAGTTGGTTTCTCTCGGAACATGCAGATATGTATATTATTTTTTGCTGCGTTATTACTGATGTATATTTTTACAACTTTTGGAAACATTTTCCTTATTGCTACTGTCCTTGTCAGTCCTCATCTTCACCATCCTATGTATTTTTTCATCTGCAATTTATCATTCATAGATTTAGGCTATTCATCTTCCTCACTACCAAAAGTATTCATAGATATATTTTCCGTTAGGAGGACAATCTCTGTTGCAGCCTGCATGGTGCAAATGAACACCGGTACATTTTTAGGGAGCACAGAGTCTTTGTTATTGGCTGTGATGGCGTACGATCGTTATGTGGCAATATCCTTTCCTTTGTATTATAACATCATTATGAACTGGAAAGTCTGTAGAACCATAATAATAGTCATGTGGCCTGGAAATTTCCTCATCTCAGTTGTGCCATATGTTTCAAGGCCTCTGGTATTCTGTAAAGAAAATGAACTGGACCATTTTGTTTGCGAGATTTTGGCGGTTCTACAACTGGCCTGTGGAAACATCATCTATTTCAAAGTAACTCTTTTTGTTCCTAGTTTATTCACACTTGTACTACCACTTGTGTTCATTGTGATGTCTTATATTCTTATCATATCTTCAATATTAAAGATCCAGACTACTGATGGAAGACTCAAGGCATTTTCAACCTGTGCTTCTCACCTGACCGTTGTCTCCATGTTTTATGGGACGAGTATAAGCATGTATATGGGACAAAAGAAGAGTTTTTCTTCAAATCTGAAATATATTTCTCTTGTTTATGGTGTTATTACTCCCGCCTTAAATCCTGTGATATATAGCTTGAGAAATAATGATGTGAAAGAAGCATTTCAGAAGGTATTTACAAAGGTTGTCCATTAGCCCAGATATCTTGGTCTTTGTTGAAGAAAATTTTAGCTATTATGTAGTTGGAAAGCTTTTACTTTTTTAATGTAGTTCAGTACACAGGTCAGGAAAAGTATTAAGCCAACTAATGCTGCCCATACCTCTCAATTATTAATCATTTTTTTGGTTTCCACCATGGCCCATCTTACATATGCTTTGACCACCAAAAGTTTCAAATCAATTAGAAATTGATCTGGAATGGCCAATTTCTGATAAATTTGGGTTATTAGAGATATCAACCAATGAAAGGTCATATTAAGTATAGAAGGTATCAAAGAAAGAATTTGAAATTCACACCGTGCAACTTCAATAATCAATAATTATCAACAATCAAACAATCAATAATTAATCATTTGAAATAACCCCAATAGTTCACATTGAAGATGTCTCCAAACTGGACCCTGAATAAGCAAAAATAGTAGTCTCTTTTCAGGTTTAAAGGCAAGAAAGAGAGAGCAGGGTTTTTTTCTGCAGCAAATTCAATTATATTTTCATACAAAATAGGGCTCCGGCTAGCTGCACGCTCTGCATGGCACAATATTAACTATCTCTCTGCCAATCCTCTGCACCATAACCAGACATCACTTGGAATACCTACAATCCCTAAATTATTAATCTTCCCCTCAATGAAGAACCATAATGAAGTTATATAAACGGATAAACAGTCTCCGTGCATCCCCTGAGGAAGCAAATTGCATCGGGGTGAGAGAGAGAGATGCCTTTATTTTGATATTTTAGGGAATTTCCTTGTCTGTTCTTAGGGTCTCGCTTTCCATGATTTTATTGGGAAGGACACCAAATTGAAACCTTTTGATATACTTTATCTTTGCATGAAAACCACAACTCCCTCTTAACAGGGTAACATTCAAAAATCCGGCAACCTCCGGACCTGAGAAGTGCCGGATTTTCGAAAATTCTGGATTTTTGAAGGTTATACCTCCACAATAAGGCCAGCCTTCTTCAGGCAGCAGGGACGGCAGCAGGGACGTCTCAATGTGTAGCAAGCAACACCTAACAGCAGCATCAAACGATAAGTGGCCAAACAGTGTACTACAGTCCTTGTATTGAAAATGCACTCCGAAACTCATGCCGGAAAACTGAAGGAACCAGATTATTGATGGCCGCAATGTCAATTGTCAACCTGTACAATATACTTGAATTTGCTGCACAAAAACCCCCTGCTTTCTTACTTCCATTTGGTGCTCCATTTTGTTTTGAGGGGGCAGCTGCCGTTATCCTTCATGGGAAGCAGGACAAGCAATTTTCTCTGTCTTTTCAGGTTTAACCCTCAAGTCTAAGGTAGACAAAAAGGAACAGCTATGTTTAATTGTGTGCGAAGTCAAATTTGCAGAGTTGTTCTTCAGTTCTGTTCTGCTACAAATTTTTTCTGTAAATTTATTCAATAATTTTAACTACTGGTGTCTTGAATCCTTGGCTCCTGGTTGTGTTGAATGTCCATTCTGACTAATCTACATTGGCAAAACCCTCAACTAAAAAGGGGTTTTGGCTGATTATTGATTGCTTATCAAAGTGGAATATCACCTCTCCAGAAAAGGAAATGCTTAACTTGTGAATACAGTGAAAATTCACTGAAAACCATACTCAGGAACAAGCAAGGTAATTAAAAAAACAAAAAACACTTATTAAATTAAAACTCAGACCAATTCAAATCACTGTTAGTAGTGTTGGTGTTTGAATTCGGGTTGTCCTTATATTCCACCCGAATATGGCTATCGGAATTCGGATAGACCCGACCCGAAAAACACAGGATTCTACTTTGTGTGTAAAAATATGTGGAAAAAAAAAGAGGCTTTAATCCTAAAGTAATTTATTGAATGTGTGTGATTTGTGTAACTAACTTTTCCAGTTTACAGGTTATCCCACAATGACAGGATGATTCCCACGGCTGCACAGCCGTGGCAATCCTCCTGTCAGTGTGGGATCCTCAGGCACTAGAGGTTAAATGAGGACAAGTCTCCACATTCATTCACCTCTAGTGCTCTGCGATTGACTGAGGAAAGGAAAATCCTGTCATCAGGGTTTACCTTTCCTTAGCCAATCATGCTAATCTGAGATCAGTTCCCATGGTCACCGGGCTGTACTTATCATTGATAAGTACAACCCAGGGAGCGTGGGAACCTGCGGTCACAGCTGATTGGAGGTAAGTGAGTAATGATTGGAGTTTCTCAATTGAGAGTTCATTTGCATTTCAGTTTCCACGGTCACCGGGCTGATAAGTACATCCCGGTGACTGTGGGAACCCCGGTCACAGCTGATTGGAGGTACGCGAGTGCTTACAATCAGCTGTCCAGAGTCCAGATAAACTCTATTGAGAGTTCAACTGCAGTTCAATTGCCATGGTCACTTGGCTGCTAAGTACAGCCCAGGGAGCGTGGGAACTTGCGGTCACGTTACACTGTTCCGTATGTGTTCTTGGATAGAGATTCTCTATCCAAGAACACATACTACAGTTACTCTAGGGCTGCAAGAGCAATCAGGGGAGCTGAGCTGTCAGCTCTGCTCCCCTGATTGCCCCTACAGTTCTACAGAGTCCCGAATAATAATCAGAATTTCCCCCCCATAGCCTTTAATGGTGTTCAAATTTGGCGTTCAATCACCTGAAAAATATAGGGCTATTCAATAACAGAGATAATTTCGATTAACAAAGGCAAACATGTTAAAGGCTGTGTGGCAGCCATGAGTCCCTACATGAAGTGAAGAAAAGAAGCCCCCCAGGGACAAAATGGGCCCCAATAGACTGATGAGGATAGGCTTTTATGAGTGAATCTGAACGATCCAGCAAACTCCCTATGATAGTCTTCTCCTGTCTTAGAGAACTGTAATAAATCAGGCCCAAAGTGTTAAATACAATTACGTTTACCAAATGTAAAAAAAAGAAAGTGATGGAAGCCATCAAAGTACGACTTGAAGTTAGATTCCTTTAAATGAACAAATTACCTAAAACCATACACACTTGCGTACAAACCAAATTTTAGAAAATAAATCTGAAAATGTTATTAGAAAAAGAATCTTGGTTTATAATGTGATTGGATCCTGTTCATGTGATCAGCATGTCAGCCAAGACTTGACAAAAGAAATAAAAAAGAAATAATAAGCAGGTTGGAGGCTTTATTGACAAAATAATACTAGACATGTCACTGAAGCCTGAAAGTGGTATTATAAATCTTTATATTACCCTAACTGTTAGATACAATACAGTTTTTTAAAGAACATATACGTAATATAAATTTTTTTTTGCAACATTTGTTAATGATACAGTAAAAATAAATAAAAACAATCTAAACCTCCATTTAAACAGAGTAGCAAATAAAAAGTATCTTTACTATTCTATACTAATGTTTAGGTAGGCAAATTATTCATAGCAGTTTATTTATAAATGGATTGACTCACAATTTAGTAAAGAAGATGTGTAAATGTATATTATTTTTTTTTATTAAATCCAATGTAAAAACTGAACACATTTTGGGTAGAGGTTGGGTGAAAATATTTAATAGACCCCACAGAGTCATTTTAGGTTTCACAAACCTCCTATCGTTGGCCTGATTGACATCAATGATCTCTGGGTTTCGGTTTCATTCCATGTTTCCTCTGGGTACTGGGACCAATAAACAACGGAATCAATAATTATTGCCAAGTTTAAAAAAAGAACAGAATAAAAAACATATGCAAAACAATAAGGGAGCATATTTATAAAACAGTTAATGTAGCATTCATCAATCTTTTTCTTCAGGTGAATTAACTTTATGTGGTTTAATTCAAAGTTTTTGAATATTAAATGATTAAATTAAAAAGTTAGACATTTAAAACAATTAAAAAATAATTTACAGTTAAGAAGATCATTGTTATTATTTTTTTATTTACTAATATTACTATAAATGGTAAGCAGCCAGGGCTGTTTTGTCCCGTGTTTTACAGGAAACACGGCCCGTTCTGAAACGAATTCAATGTGGGCACGATGTGCATAGTCTGATTCTTTCTCTTCACTTTCCCTATGAGGGGCTAAAGTGGTTCTCCCATGTGATCAACTCATATGATGATGGTTCTTTTGATCTTACTGGTGTTTCTATGGTTTTTCTCCTGATGAAGCAACATAATGTAAAATATATAGAGAACCACAGGAGACACAAACACAGTGGATTTGATTACTTTAATCAGAGGGGAAAGGCATTGGAATTGTTTTACCAATTCTACCGAACAAAAATAGTCTAATTTTAACTTTAAACTTTCTGCCTTTGATGGTTAATGATTACACAATTGATGATTACATAGTCTGATCCTTTACAGGTGTTTTGTATTCTGAAAATCACAATAATGTAAATTGGTTGCAAAAAAATCCATAGTTCATGGATTCTTTACTTCTAGTGCTTGAGGAACTATTGGATGTTAAAATGTTTTATATTATATTTGGTAAATCCCAATTTCCTCTTGCGATATTATTAAAAATAGTCAAAATAGTCAAATAGTCAAAAGTCATTGCTTTCATTTTCTAAAATAAAAGCAGCCCTGACTGCAGTACTGACTAATTATCTGGCCCTGTTTCTCGAACACTCACTAATCCAGGCAACCCAACCCACTTGTCTTGCATGACACCTGCTGTCATCTAACCCTGGTCCTGCCTCCTGGCAGTCAAGGACATTCCCCCTGTTGGTGCGCCATCATGACTTCAGGATTCACAAAGTAATTTTTTTTATTTAATTCTAAAATATTTTGAAAACAGTTTACTTTTAGTTTTATTTTGTGGTTGTGTTATACATTTCACTGAATAATTGTTTTAAAAAACTTCAATGCAAAGAACAAAAGCCAAAGTACAAATAAAAATAAAAATAAAAATAAATTATTACAAATAACTAAAGATAAGATAAGGAAGTGCTCGTAGATATTCTGAATATGACAGCGACAAAATGACTATTGTCACGCTCAAGGAGATGGGGCCACTGGAGGATGCTACTGCTTGCACAGGTATGGTGTGAGCCCTGAGAAGGGCCAAGGCGCAGCATCTAAGCTGTAACCAGGTTTTCTCCAGAGCCTCTGATGGTGAGGATGTTGCGCTGTCGGTTAATGGCAGCTTGCGGTCCTTGGGCACACCAGGGTGGGCAGGATGAAACATGGTTCCAAATCACAAAGCCGAAGAATAGTCTTGGAAGGCCCGGGTTGAGGCAGGCAGCAAGCTCGAGAGGTAAGGTCACAAGCCAGGGTCAAATAACAGGTATCCAAGAAATAGCCACCGGTGACAAAGGGTCTACCCCAAACGCAGGAACACAGGAGACACAGGAGGCACAGGTGACACAGGAATATCCACAGACAGGAACACTGGAACAGCACAGGGAAGTTGGCTGGGGACCAACAGACCCGACAAAAATGGGTTAACACAGGAGCTGGACAGAGGAAATGCTGGATTAAGCAACAGGAACTAGCTAAACAGAACTAGGGGCTCAGCACTAATGGAGACTTGTTGCACGAACGCTATGTCCTAGCTAGCTATAGAGCCCAGTGATGGCCAAGAGGCTATTTTCTGAATGACTGGCAAAACTGATAAAGCTTGCTAGGGTAGGCACGCCCAGTCACAACTGCCCGCATGCACAGGAGAGAGGCGCTTGCGCTTTAGTGTAGAAGAGGTGTGACAATATTAAAATTGGCATGTAAGGGCTCCCTTTAACTATTCACCCCACTGGTAGTCATCTTTGGCCTAGGTCACGGGGGGGGGGGGGGGGGGGTGTAAAAATGGTGGAAACATAAGGAAAAGGGGGAGGGAAGGGGGCAGGGTTACCTGCCTGAATTATACATGATTGTAGTCTAAGGTGTAGGTGTTGTAGAACTTGTTAAGGTTGTTCTTATGGGTCAGTTTGTTGTTAACCGTTATCCAGTTAAATTTGGTGTTTTTTTGGTGAACTTGAGGGGGATAATGGAAACTTTTTAAAGGTAAGCAATTGGTATCCTTGCAGCTAACAAGATATATTTAATTAGTCTAGTCAACTGTTTTGGGGTAAGTTAGAAAAAAAGCACTCTCTACTTTTCTTGGGATGTTGACCTGGGTGACAGAACGTTATAGGTTATAAATGCGCATCCAAAATCTCTGAACCCTAAGACATCTCCACCAAGTATGGTGTACAGTGCCTGTCAGGCCGCATTCTCGATAACAAAGAGGTGAGACAGAGGGGTTGACTTTATGGGTCCTAGCCGGGACCAGGTACCATCTCATCAAGACCTTGTAGTTGGCCTCTATTATCGAAGTGTTTTATCTTTTGCAAATTGACATCGACAAATCCTAGCATTCGTGCAAACTCCACTCCACCTCCAGGTCTGATTCCCATTGTTTCATATAGGAAAGTTTTTTTTTCTTCTGTTATAAACTATCGAGATCCTCCCTTTGGATTCCCATATAAAACTACAAGATTTTTACAAACCCTGCGCTGTGGTGGAGTGGACCTATCTCTTTGAGTTTATTTTGAATGATTTGTTGATAACAAAACATTTTTGTGTGTGGAAGGGATAGTTTCTCTTGTAGATGGGAGAAGCTCAGGATAGCCTTGCCATTTAAAAGATTTCCAAAATGCAGACTAAAGTTTGTTTTTTTGCCCATCCCAAACTGAAAGAGCGTATGAAAGTGAGGGATAGAGAGTCACAGGTCGCCTAGAGGAAGGGATCCACACAAGGTTCTTAATCGATATTGAAGGGCAGGCCAAAGCCTCCAGGTCAGTCTATTGTGGTTTCAGATGTGAAAGGGTATTGCTGCAATTTGGGCCGCTCTGTGGTAAAACAATATGTTGGGCATTCCCAGCTCTCCCAGTTTCATAGAAGTATACAGAGTGGTAGGGATGAGCGAGCGAGATTTGTAATTTCTTTATCACTGCGAATCTGGCTTTTCTGGCTTACCCAAAATGTAAGCAAGAAAGGCCTTGCGATTTGCCATGAGGTCGTGATCTCTCCGAACGAATGAGGGAAAAAGCAGGGGGCGGTAACGCAGAGAAATTTTGGTAAACCAATCATTTGCTCCAAGGATGCACAGCAAGGCCCAGCAGCCAATCAGGAGACATCTGAGCACAGGTAAATATATACAGGAAAGGAAGGAGGGGTTAGTCACTCCATCTTGTGTTCTGTGTAAGGGATAGATGCAGGGAGAGACGTGTAGTGTGACAGGGACAGTGTAGGAGCCTTCTTATTTAATTGTTAGCTGCATAGTTCTGTGTTTTATAGGGCAATTATCCTGTACTACTGTTAAGTACAGGATATTGTGTATGTAGAATAGGTTAGGCAGACATTTCTACTTTTACATGAGCTACTAGCTAGTCAGTTTTGTTAAATTGTCAGCAGTCGGTGTCAGCTGAGCTTGCCTCGGTTGAATTTTTCCTCTAGTTATGGCAATGTACAGGGGTGGAATTCATTCATGGAATGTGATGCTTTCGATTGTGCCAGCTAGCAATATACTTTACATTTCTGCTGCTTCCGGGAGGCTAACAAACTGCAGATGAAAACCCCCAGTACTGCCACACTGATAGGTACCATTGGTTGGCATTCATGTCATCCACTTTATGATGCAAACTATCAATATCGTCCACCTTCCTACTGCTTTTGGCCACAGACCACAGCAACAGTGCTGGGGCACAAAACATCTTGGTATGGTTCTTCTATGTTTAATCACAAATTTCAGATATTTGTATTACATACTTCTGGGTGGCATTGATGATGGACTACACCCAGCTCTAGATGCCAGTTACCAATGGCCACCGCCTCGTCCTCCTGCTGTTGCTGCCGCCTGTTAGTACTCAATTCACTAAAGTTGTATTAAACACTTTATGGTGGCATTGTCCATTCACAACACCCAGCTCTAGATGCCAGTTACCAATGCGGTCCACGCTCCGTCTAAGGGCCCACCACCTCCTCCTGCTGCTGCTGCCCGTCCTGTACTCCATTCACTAAAATTGTTTTACACACTTCTGGGTGTCATTGACGATGCACTACACCCAGATCTATATGCGAGTTACCATAGCAGTCCATGCTTCGTCTCAGGGCCCACCGCCTCCTCCTGCTGCTGCTGCCGCCTGGTATTACTCCATACACTAAAATTGTATTACACAATTGTGAGTGGCATTGACGACGCACTACACCCAGCTCCAGATTTCAGTTACCAGTGCGGTCCCCGCTCCTTCTCAGGGCCCACTGTCACCTCCTGCTGCTGCTGGCGCCTGTATGTGCTCCATTCACTAAAAATGTATTACGCACTTCTGGGTGGCATTGACAATGCACTACACCCAGCTCTCTATGACAATTACCAATGCATTCTCCCTAGCGATAGCTGACCAGAGGTGACACACTGCTACTGTTCTCGCAGACCCACACTCCCTCGCTGGTCAACCGAGCTCCATTTTGTTTCCTTGGCGTTGGCAATAAACACCATTGGAA
>NC_092861.1:6243469-6247405 GCF_032062135.1 Pyxicephalus adspersus | reverse complement strand
ATTTTGTTAATGCTAACTAGGGTACAATAAGCTTGGAATATCTTATTGGAATATCTTGGTCCAGTAAGGGTGAATTTTGTTCTGTGGTTGGGGATCATTATTTTGTTCTCCATAATGAGAAACAAATTTCTTAAAAGATCCCAGTGAACAGAATCATTAATTAAAGTCTGTATTTTGAATGGTATTTTTTCTCTAAGGTACACTTATCAATTTCAATAGAAAAAACAAAATGTTTATATAAATAACGCTTGCCCCTAACCATCCACCTAATAGTTTCTCAGTCCGTGCTGATATATTATCAGTAAAACGCCTGTAGGTGATCATTGGACATGAACAGGGTTGATGAGAGGTAATCCATTTGATATTGTAAAATGCTTTATGATATGCTGTTCTTGTAAATAAAATATATGTGAATTACAAGACATAATTTTATAAGATCACAACATGTATTACATTTGTCAGGCACAATGATGACATAATTAGAGATTTATCTATAGAAGATGACACTTTCTCCTATTTTGTTATTATAAATAACATGTTGTTGTGTATATCTGACCCCTATGTCTGGAGCTTCAGTCAACACAATAACATTCTGCAACAGATTTATAAATGTGGATGGGTTTTGGTGGTCATACTCATATTTTGTATTCAACTTTTTAATTAATTCAATTAATCAAGCAATCCATCACTGATTAACTTATAAAACAATGATTGGCACATAATGTTAAGATTGATTCACTGGAGGAGTTTATGCTGTTCACATACATGAAAATGTGAAAAATCAGGATGTTTGCTTGCACATGATTGGATGGCTGAAGTCAGCTGGACTTCAATAAATTAAGTGAATTTAATCACTTTGCTAAATGAACAGCCTTAGCTGCTTTAGCAAATCAAACCCATTGATTTGCACTTTGTAATCAATTAAAAGTATTGATCAAAATTCTATTCTATCAGTTATGGTGTATATATTTTATTAAAAAACAAAAACAAAAAAGAAAACTTTATTTTCAAATACAAATCAAAAACATCATGATAAATCTGAGTATTAAATGGATCAATAGGACATCCAGAACACTTGGATTTTGTGAAGGGGATGTCAGCAATTAAAGCCTTCTCTCATGAAAGAGTTTCTGTAAAATTATGGCAATTATTAAGGTATTGATCAGTCCAGAAAAAGAGACTGCCCACTGAGAAAGAAATTGTACATCACCAGAATTTCATGTGTGTTGTAGGAAAGAGGAAGTCAAGAAAGCAGGAATTCCGTTTTAAGAATAAAAAAGTAATCAAATAAACATTTTTTTTATTGAAGGTTCCATTTTATCTAATTAATATTTAAAATGTATGTAATAATTATAAAATGAATAAAATAAAATAAAACAAAAATGAAAATGTTTTTATTTGATATATATATATAAATACAGTTAGGTCCATAAATATTTGGACAGAGACAACTTTTTTGCTAATTTTCTGTACATTACCACAGTAATTTTAAATGAAACAACTCAGATGCAGAACTACAGACTTTCAGCTTTAATTCAGTGGGTTGAACAAAAAGATTGCATAAAAATGTGAGGAGCTAATGCCTTTTTTTAACACAATCACTTCATTTCAGGGGCTCAAAAGTAACTGGACAAATTAAAAAGCTGAAAATAAAATGTTGATTTCCAATACTTGGAAAACCCTTTGCTGGCAATGACAGCCTGTAGTCTTGAACTCATGGACATCACCAGATGCGGGGTTTCCTCCTTTTTTTTATGTTCTGCCAGGCCTTTACTGCAGCGGCTTTCAGTTGCTGTTTGGTTGTGAGCCTTTCTGTCCGAAGTTTAGTCTTTAACAAGTGAAATGCATGCTCAATTGGGTTCAGATCAGGTGACTGACTTGGCCATTCAAGAATATTCCACTTCTTTTCTTTAATAAACTCCTGGGTTGCTTTGGCTGTATGTTTTGGGTCATTGTCCATCTGTATTATGAAACGCCTCCCAATCAATGTGACTGCATTTAGCTGGATTTGAGCAGACAGTATGTTCCTGATTTATGAAAGCTCTCCAAGGCTGGAGAGAATACACTTTCAGAAGTGAAGCTGGACGATCCAACAAACCTGGCATGGATTTATTAAAAGTCATTAGCTATTTGCTAGCAAATGTTTTGAATCTAGGACCAGATCCATTCCAGGTTTTCTGGATCACCCAGCTTCACTGGTGGAAGTGTATCCTCTCCAGCCTTGGTAAGCTTTAATAAACCAGGCCCCATGTCTCTGAACACCTCAGAATTCATTTGGCTGCTTCTGTCCTGTGTCACATCATGGATAAACACTAGTGTCCCAGTGCCATGGCAGCCATGCACGGCCAAGCCATCACACTGCCTTCGCCATGTTTTACAGATGATGTGGTATGCTTTGGATCATGAGCTGTTCCGACGCCTTCTCCATACTTTTTTCTTGCCATCATTCTGGTAAAGGTTGATCTTGGTTTCGTTTGTCCAAAGAATGTTTTTTTAGAACTGTGCTGGCTTTTTTAGATGTTTTTAGCAAAGGCCAGTCTAGCCTTTCTATTCTTGAGGCTTATGAGTGGCTTGCACCTTGCAGTGCACCCTCTGTATTTACTTTCATGCAGTCTTCTCTTTATGGTAGACTTGGATATCGATACCCCTACTTCCTGGAGAGCGTTGTTCTCTTGGTTGGCTGTTGTGAAGAGGTTTCTCTTCACTATGGAAATGATTCTGCCATCATCCACCACTGTTGTCTTCCATGGACGTCCAAGTCTTTTGGCGTTGCTGAGTTTACCAGTGCTTTGTTTCTTTCTCATGATGTACCGAACTGTAAATTTTGCCACTCCTAATATTGTAGCAAATTCTCGGATGGGTTATTTCCGTTTTTGCAGCTTAGGGATGTCTTGTTTTACCTGCATGGAGAGCTCTTTTCACCGCATGTTGTCTGTTCACAGCAAAATCTTCCACATACAAGCACCCCCCCTCTACAGGCCTTTTATCTGCTTAATTTATAATGACATACCGAATTATTTGCCCACACCAGCCCATGAAATAGCCTTTGAGTCAATTGTCCAATTTCTTTTGAGCCCGCAAAATAAAGTGATTGTGTATAAAAAAAGCTTTAGTTTCTCACATTTTTATGCAATCTTTTTGTTCAACCCACTGAATTAAAGCTGAAAGTCTGAATTGTTTTATTTAAAATGTAAAATTAACTGTGGTAATGTACAGAACCAAAATTAGAAAAAAGTTGTCTCTGTACAAATATTTATGGACCTAACAGTAAAAATATAAATATATATATATATATATATATATATATATATATATATTAACCCATAAATCTTCCAGTTTCTGAATTTAAATATTGAGAAACGTTTTATTGAGAAAATGTTAGCAATGTCTTTGAATTGTACCATCACAGGATATTATTATTGTTACTGAAAAAAAAATTGAACATAAAAAATATGTTTACCATAAATCTTCTGTCAGTTTCTAATTATATTAATACCTTTATTTCTGGGAATATCATAGAACTTTAACCTTTACAGAATACATGGGAAGCTTATCACTAAAATATAAATAATGATAAAAAATAATGATGATGATAAAAAATATCATTAAAATATAATCAAATTTTTAAAATTATGGATTTCTTTTTGTCATATTATTATTTAGAAACATTTGTTATTTGTAGAAAAAATTATTGAAATATGTTTTCCTCTAAGTCTCCCTCCAGTTTCTATTAATATTGACAAAACTATTTTTGGGAAAGGGTTATCTTGACATGTACTAATGACTTATGAATGAATATAAAAACATTTTAATCTAATAAACTTTTTGTTTTAATACATTTTAAGTTTAAAAACTTTTTTATTTTATTGGTGTGTTCCCTTTTATCGTGGTATTATTGTTTAACATATTGTTTAATAGTTTTAGCATGTGTTTAAA